>NC_142673.1:5886112-6071112 GCF_964200805.1 Pocillopora damicornis
CTTCATTAACGACAAAATGAGACAATCATTCAGTTAATCTTAAGCAGTTAGAGTTATCAAAGGGATCGATATTCTGCTTTACTGCCCAATTTTGACCTTGAGGATAACAAATCAAGAAAAGGGTCTTTGATTCCTTCATGAATTACCATTTGGTATGAGACATGAGTTGATAATTATTGTCATTTTGCATCATTTACAGCAACTCAAGAGATGACTATTACAATCCAAAGACTGTATCACATTCACCCTGGATCAGAGATTGGCATGGTGGGACTAGGAAGTGTTCTTTTTCATAAGAAAGACTTTGTAATGGCACGAACATTACTACAAAAAGGTGAAAATAAATTTAACCCTTTAACACCCAAGACCTGATTGTTAATTATTCCCTCTAGCTGCTTAACATTTCCTTGTAAATTACCAGTAATTGCAAGAATTTGGTGTTGAATCAAGATCACAACTTTTACATTATTTTGAATATCCTCATCACCTGTTTGGTGAATAGTGTGTGGATATTGGAGGGAGAGGTTACATATGAATCACTTATGGAAATTAAAGGGTTAACCAGGAGGAGGCAGTTGTGTGAAAGTTCCAAGGTCAAATTTATAATTTTCCTTTCTGTCCGCCATACAATTCTTATAATGTTAATTCAGAGAATTTAGTATTGGATCAACTTATTGTCCCCAAATTGATATTCTTCTTTATTCTCATCATTTGTAAAATCTGGTTGATATTGTATTGATATTGTAAGGAGAAATTCTGTCTTGGTCACTCATGAGAGTTAAAGAGGTAATTTACATTTAAAAGATGTAAACTAATAATACTCAGCTTGTGAGAAGAGAGAATTATACTGGAAGTAACAAGAATAAATGACGAAGAAACAGTGATGGAAAAGAGCAACATGAATTACACAAAGTGAACTTCAAATTAATAGGTGAAATTGTTCAAGATTCATCAATATTAAAATTGTATATTATTTACTTAATAGTTACCAGTAATTTATCATGTACTCATAGTATAAGAAGATGATTGTATAGCATTACTTTCATAGTGCTCTATTTCATAGAGATGTTTGTGATTTCATTGGGAACACATTCATGCTATACGTGGAGTGGAGAGTTTTATCCATTCCTTGAACAGATTACAAGTGAGTTTAAGGCAGGAATTAAATGTTATGAAAACTTTTAATATTCATTTGCTTGATTTCAGGGTTGCAGTCGTTCACTAATTGTCCATATGGTTGGCTGACTTTTTGTCAGTTACAGATTCAACTCCACGATTACCAAGAAGCTGAGAAGAGTGCAAAGGAAGGTTTGTGTTAGTGCTTTGAAGATTCAAACTTGAACAATAATCTGCAATAAATGAGGTCTTCTTTTACATATTTTTTAACACACAATACTGTTTGCAGTATGCTGAAAAATTTAGTAGGAAAAGTTTAAAATGTTGTTACATTTAACATATGACAGGTTTTTAATTTATTTATTTAGTTATATAGTGATTTCTCTTTTACTGTTTTGTTGAAAGGTCTTGAATGCATAAACTCATCAATACCTGATTCACAAAAAGAGCTCAAGACAATTTTAAGGTATGAGAACATTTGTTCCTGTGTTCATTTAAATATAGCTTTTAATTAACAGCAGTTTTGCAAAGTTTTGTGAGGGTTACATAGCTATAGGATATTTTATGAAATGATATACGTGTTACAAATAATTGAATCTTTATTTGACTTATAAACTTATTAACATCTCAATTTTAATGCAGCATGGCAATGGCAGAAGCTCTTCTGAAACAAGGTCCATCAACTGCAGCACTGGCCAGCAAAATATATGAGAAGGTACATGCATGATGCTACAATAATTTTACAGACTTATGGTCCTTCCTCTGAAGTAGAGGACCTGCTGACTAAAGGTGTACGTTAAATTCTGCCTTTTGGTTGCAATTATAAGTGTTTGGTGTCTTCTTTGAACTTGAATGTGAAATGCAAATGAAATTAGTTTCAGTATTTTCTCATTTTAGTTACTGACAGATGGTGGATCTGAAGAGGAGGTTCAACTGCTTACAGGACTCGGACAAGCACATCTCACTCTTGGTGATATTCAGCAGGCAACACAGGTGAATTTACTGTGACAGTCATTTACAGTGTGTCTTCATATAAACTGTGTTGATATGAGAACTGATCGTCATGATTTTGTATTGTGAATTTGTGACTTAAAAATTAGTTTTTGTTTCAGATCTGTGCAAAAGCTCTAACTATTGACAAAAGCTGTCCATCAGCTCTGGCATTGCAGGTAACGTAGGTTAAAACAGTGACTGTATCTTTCCCTCTTGCCAACTAACATTTAAGTGTACTTTTCTACTTCAGCTCATATATGCCAGCCTTTTAGCTTCTCAAAACCTTGACAATTGGTAGATTGTTTCCTGTTTTATTATTATTATTTTTTTGTGCAGGGTCAAATAAGTTTCCATGAAGGTTACTTTGATGATGCAGAGTTAAGGTATGCTTAAATGCGCATCAACCCTTTTCCAAGGTTCTCCTTATCAGGCAGTAACTGGTAAAATTTACTGCTTGTAAGAACACTTATTACCACCTGCAAACGCTCAGAACCCTTAAAAAATATGCATTTATGGTGAGCTAATCTGATAAGAAAGTGTAATAACAAGCCAACAGTGTGTACTATTATAGATCTATGTGTGCTTTAGTTAGCTAACACTGATTGGTACCTTTCGAATTTTGAAGCAAGAGTGATTTTTTGTGGGCTTTCTGCTAAATCTCATGACATTTGTCAGTTCTCTGCACATGCAAATGTGGTGTCATTTAGTTGTTCAGTTTCCACGATGAAACGGTAGCAAACAATGCTGTTGTTTCTGTCCAGTAACAAGAGGTCACAAAGGGTAGCTGGTAAGCTTTACAAGAATTTTAGGGGTAAACAAAACAAAGGTTACATACTAGTGATGGAAAAGCAGCCAATTGCCAGAAATAACTGCCTTGACAAAGGGACAAAGCTAGTCTTCATCGTGAAATTCTACTTTAAATGTGTTTGAGACAGCGGTTTGAAAGAAGCCTTGAAAATAAAATCTCTCGACAGCGTAAAAGTTCTGAATTTTAGATGATTAGAACACAAATTCAGCTAGTCAATGTGATTCGATTTCATAGCAATGCGATTCGTAGCTGACACTGCTGATTTTCCAGCAATATGCCATGTAAGTGAAGCCAAAGATATCACCCAAAATCAAAGGGAGACCAGTTTATGTTATAAGCTGTTTGGAAAGGGCATAGTCAAATATAATGCTTTTAAACAAAATTTTACTTTGTTTTGTTCAACCTCTGAACCTAAAGGTGTATCATTCACATTATGAATCTTTTGATGGAGAATTTTTGATAGGCGTGATGTACTGTATGCTTTAGGAAATGACAAAGTTGAGAATGACCAGCTTCCTGAAGCTGTGAATGTGCTTTACTGGTTTGAAAAGGTCCCTTACCTGTTGTGCTGAAAACTAGGGAGAACCCTGCTTTTCAACCTGACATCGGTGTGCACATATATTTTCCATACTATTCACTATACATTTCCTAAGATGCTAATAAAGAGGATTTGTTTAACAGTCAAAAGCTTCTTTAGATTGTGATTATTCTCTTTATTCTTGATACTTAAATGATTGATTCAGATGTGATATTGTGAGGAGAAATTCAAATGCTATCACTCCTCTGTGTCAAAGGGATGGTATGACATTCAACCTTATTGTTTAGTTGGCTGAATATTTATTGAAAACTTGAATTAGCCACCTGCACCTTGCAGAGAAGCAAAAGGTGTTTGTTGATCACAGTTCTTTTAAATAACCTTTGCACATGCTGTTTAATTATTTTTAGTAGCAAATATATTCAAAGATGACATGTTAACTACGATGTGGAGTGAAAAGGTTTCTCTACAACTATGGTGTATAATGATTTTAAGTGGTTGTTTTAATGGATTGAAATTGAAATTAGGTTTTTGGAAGCAATAGAGAAATGTGAGGATTGTGCATTTTACCACTTTCTTCTTGGCAAGTTGTACTGGGAAATGAATGGAAATTTGAGAGCTGACAAGAAAAAATGCTTGGCAGAGTTTTTAAAGGTAAAAGAAATTGCTATTTAATAATTTTGTAACATGGTTCCCTCACTGTCCTACTCTGTATCTAACCTGGTAATTCCTAATAACCCTTTAACTTCCAAGGATCAGATTGTTAATTCTCCCCTCTGGCTGCTACACATTTCAGTTACGAGAATCTGGTGTTAGATCAAGATGACAACTTCCACGTGATAAGTCTGAGTAATCTCATTACCTTTTTCCTGGATAATGTATGGATATTATGGGGAGAAGTTATGTGTTAATCACTTCTGGGGGTTGAAGGGTTAAGTAACTCTGGTAGACATCTCTATGATTCATCAAATATTTTTGGTCGCAGGGGTTTGGTCTAAATGTAAGGATATCATCCGAGTGATATTCCTCAAGTTTCAACCTTAAGTCCACTACGATAACTTTCTTTCAAAATTTGATTCAAGATGAGAGAGGGTTTTTGGTTGTTACATAAAAAGGGAAATTCTTGTTTCTGCATAAAGTCTACCAAAGCACAGTTAAAAGAAAACATCTCACGTAGCAAATAGTAAGCTGTTCGTAAACATTTTATCACGCCTGTAAAAATCTCTGAAGGATAATAAACACAATCTCCTTAATTTTGCGCGAAAATGTACTTAAGATTGTCATTTGTGCTTGTCCTTCTTTCATAAAAAAAACAGTTTTGCACCTTCAATTTCCTGTTAAAAATTAAAACATGAAAATTTCTGGCATAATTTTTTTCAGGCAGCTAAGTTGGATTCATATTACTCTCCGACATTTCTCTACTTGGGACATTACTACCGTGGAGTATTGAAAGATTTAAGGTACTGTAGTCGACACAGATTTATCATTCACACATGTTATTAGAAGTAATAACATGATTTCGAGTGCCATGTCAAAAACTTCGAAATTGCACGAGCCCATCGTGCGAGTGCAATTTGTAGTCTTTGAAATATTTACAAGTGCTTATTTACACCAAATTGCACCAGGAATCATGGCGTTACTTGGTAATAATTCACATGAAAAACGGGTTCGCAGTCAAGTCGCCCGAGAGTCACCTCGCCCGAAATCCGAGTCATGTTGCCCGAAATTTTAGTAATGTCGCCGGAAAAAAAAAGTCAAGTCGCCCGAAGAAACAAATACTAAAAAGATCTGAATTTCAGACTGTAAATAGGCAATAACGTTAAGAAATTTTTTTATCACCAAAGCGCTCTTTGTTTCCGACAACACCATGAAGATTCTTAAAGCGTTGTTCGTTCCTAACAACTAAATGAAGCGTTAGTCGTTTGGTATGTAATCGTGTCTTACTCATGGACGTTTCGTAAGCTTGAAAAACTTTTTCATGGTTTCTAACAATACCATGAAGACTTTGACAACACAGAAATCGATCGTATGCTTGGAATTGAAATATGTTTGAGTGAAGGTTCTAAAAGCATTGTTCGTTTCTAACAACAAAGGGAAACGTTCTCCGTTTCTAACAAAAAAATTAAGCGTTGTTCGTTTGGTATGTACTCGTTTCTTACTCACGGACATTTCGTAAGCTTGAGAAACTTTTTCTCGGTTTCTAACAAAGCCATGAAGACTTTGGCTACATAGAAGTCGATCATATGGTTAGACTTTTTTTTCGGGCAACATGACTCAAGTTTCGAACGACATGACTTCGGGCGAGAAGACTCTCGGGCGACTTGATTTTGGCAGCGCGCGCACGCTATTTGTAATTTGTACTCGTGTTACAACTTTGCACTCATATTACAACTGTGCACTCGTGTTACAACTTTGCACTCGTATTACATGAAAAATGTACTCGTTTCGGCCAATCAGACTCGAGCAATTTTTTTCATGTAGATTAATAAAAGGGGTTGTTTAACCTGAAACTCCTAAAATCCAAGGGATACATATCAGTTGTATAGTTTCCGTGCGGCTTACGGGTGAACTCTCGCCTTACTATGCTTTTAAGCAGCCGCTTATGGAATAAGGTATTGACGAGTGAAAGTGTTAGGGGATAATCTTCTTGACTAGTTCTGAAAGAATATTCAACTTTTTTCCGTTTTGTTTACATTATAAGTTGAGTGATACGCATGATTTGATTGGTTCTTATGATTTATTGGAGGACAGAAGTACAGTTGACGTTATTATTCACAGCATTTGCTTATTTATTCATTTTAAAATCAAATTGATTTCATCTTAACTTGGGTCTGTACTTTAAAAGATCACAGAAGACATCACAATGTGGTAGGAACATTAGTGCGTCTTGTGGGCCTTTTTTGTCCAAACCACTTTTTGACGTTATCTTTGATCATCACTGAACAGAACCACGGAAACCTGGTATCTGTTTGTTTTAAAATTTGATGAATATTTGTGTAGTGGTGTGTTGACAACAGTGAAGTCACATGACTGGATTTGATCTATAATGTGTGATTTGCATAAGGATGAATTGTCGTTGATATCGGAATGATTCATTATTAATTCTTTTATCACTGTTTAGCAAAGCCAGCAGGTGTTATCAGAAAGCGTTTGATCTGGATCCAAGTTCCGTTGTCGCTGGAATAGCTTTAGGAGATTCTCTTATGGAAGTGGGAAATGAGGTGAATGAAATGGTTCAATCTGCGAACAAGTTGTTTCTAAATACGTAGCTTAAATGCTCTGAAAGTCAGAGTCCCTGTGAGGAGTTGCACCCTGACTTTCGGATCTCGCGCCTCGATGTCTCACTTTTGAGCCACAGAGAATACAGTAAGACTAAGTTCATATGGGAAACGTGTCTTTTAGAGAGCATCTGAATCTGTGCTCGGAACCCGAGGATATGAAGTCAATTATTCGTGAGAACTCTTTTTTTTTCCTTTTTTTTCCCGTGCTCATGACGAAATAAATTCATCTTTTTTTCTTTCACTACGAAGCCCAGAAAAGTTACCATGCTGGTTGATTTTTCCATCTTATGCTCATGAACAGCAAATTATATGGCACTGAATTGTCTTAGGAAATTTTGCTTTCCTAAGCAATTTTCAGTTGAATGTTGAGAGTAAACTGGGAATTTTCAGGTTTTGCTTTACCCGGTTGTGTGATTAGTGTAGAAAACTCGGGCCATTTCCTGAACCAATCAGAATCAAAACTAAAACCAATCGCGACTTTCTCACTCGCATTTTCCCGCGCTTCAAGCATTTTACTTGTTTTTACTCACTTTGATTTCTCATTGGTTCCGCCTGATATTTTCCTCACTGTGATTGGTTGTTGTGCTTACTATAGTTTTGGTTTTACGACACTCAGTCGAGAAGCGCTCTATTCGTTCAGTTTATTTCTTTACTGAATTTTGCGACTGTATGGTTATCTTAGGTTGCTGCACTCAACTTGTACAAGAATGTTACGTCTGCATCATCGCCCGGAGAGTACGTATTCAGATCTAATTTTAGTAATTCCATCTCTTCCTCTGTTTGGTTACAAATATTTTATGTTGTCAAACCATAGTAAGTAGTGGTATTTGGTCAGGAAAATCATCAAACTTTTTTGTTACAAGTTTGGTGCGGTTATGTGAACCCAACTGCGCACGACTTTTAGTTGCATACTGTTCATATCAAAACTGCTCTAGCTGATGGTGCTCTTTCTTGTTCTCTCAAGGGGTAAATGGGCGTGGCTACGGCTCGGATTATTTCACCTGAAACAGAACGAAAGTACAGCGGCCATATCATGGTGAGTTCAGTTATCGTTACCTTGATATGATCTTTAGAGATGTATTCGACAAATTCGCAAGGAAATTGTTTTGTTAATCATAAGGGAAACGATCGTGAAACCGGCTCAAATTCGAATTGACGATGTAGATAGAAAAAAATTAAGAAAAAAAAAACATAAATAGAGAGCACCAGTTCTTTAAAACTGGGCAAATAAGAACATCCTTGTTTTAAATTGCATCAACCAAACAATCTCTCAGTTAGTACGTGCGCTATGCACTTGCGTTATTATATCTCTCAGCTAGTACGTGTGCTATGATTGGTTAATTTAACGGGCCGTATTTCATTGAACGGCCCGCTAAATTCAAAAGTTTGTTTGAATTGAAATCTTCCCCTCTCTATTTGAACCGAGAGATATAGTGAATATCTTACTAACATGGTTTTTTCGGGATCCATACTGTAAGTTACGTAACCTCGTTTTTCTGTTCGATTTATAGCCCGCGCGTTTCACGTCTGGGTCATAAATCCGAGCGGAAAAATTTCGGCCGTGACTTACAGCACGGACTTAGAACTCGTTTATTGAGAGGTATATATTGACAATTGATTTATGAATTGAACTGTGCCCTCGAATGAGTGCTGCGTTAGAAACGCTAAATACGTATGTGAGCCGCAGCGGTATTTCCGAAATGACAGTCCGAAGTTGCTCCTATTCATAGACGTTGGAATGACTGATTTACCAACAACCCACGAAAGAGGAAAGCAAATTGGGGTTTTTTTTTTCGTGACCTGTTTGTTTATTTTATATCCTTCAATCGGTGTGTTATCTATCGGGAAAAATATTACTTTTCTTTTCCCTGACACATTGAGACTGTCCGAAGAACAGCCACTCGCACATGCCTCTTAGTGTGTGTTTGTTTTATTATTAGATTAAGATGATCATTAGAGCATTTTTCAGTTGATTGTCGAAAGTTATTCGGGGTCGCTTTGGTTTCGTCTTCTTCGCTATCTGATTGGTCTAGAAAAAACTCCCGCCACTTTCTCAGTCAATCAGATTAAAAACTGCAACCAATCGTGACTTGGTCACGAGTTCGCACTTTCCTGCGCTTCAGGCAGTTTGCTTGGGTATACTATGAGTTCTCATCGGCTTCTTGAGTTACCTCCCTCTCATCTGATTGGTTCTCGTGATAACTATGGTTTGAATTTACAGCACTTGATTGAAATGCGCTCTAAGGTTTTCTGGTTGTTTTTTGTTGTTCTTTAATCTCAAAGAAATCATTATTATTAGAGTTCTAAATATGAATTGTTTCTCGCATAAGTTTTCAGAGTGCCCTAAGAGCTGATCTCAAAGACAGGTAGGTGACAAGTACAATGTTACATTCTGATTTTCATTTAGTTCCTTCTACAGTTATTTTTCTTTAACCATTTAAGCTCCAAGAGTGACTAACATCTTACTTCACCTTACAATATCCCCCCTGAATGAAACATTCAAGTCACGAGATTGAAGGAAATGATCATCAACTAAAGACGCTCTTGATTGTCAAACAAATTCTCCTTTTCAGTTCCTTAGGAATTGTACAGGGAATAGTGTGGAAAATATGCTTCCTGATGTTGTTTTCCTTTCTCTTTTAGGCATTGCTGGGAATGTCTTGGTGAAGCGTATATGAGTCGTGGAAGCTACATCGCGGCTATGAAGGCTTTTACAAAAGCTTCTGAGGTTTGAACTTTCCGCTCTCTATTCGTAACGCTGTAGTTACGTAAAAATAAGCTCAAGTATCTCTGTTGTATAGCCCTTCATAGAAACGTTTTTTTTTCCTACTCTACCAGATAAATGCAGAACTCAATCAGTCAGTGAACAACCAGCTAGTCAGTCGGTCAGTCTGTCTGTCTATCTGTCTGTCTGTCAGTCAGTCAGTTAGTCAATTAGCCAGTCAGTCTGTCTATCTGTCTGTTTCTCTGTCTGTCAGTCGGTCTTCAGTTAGTCAGTCAGTCCATCAGGCAGTCTGTTTGTCTGTCAGTCGGTCTTCAGTTAGTCAGTCCATCAGACGGTCGATCATTTTATTTGTACTTTTTATGGTTCAAAATAATCATAATATTTTTGTATATTCACAGCTTGACCCATCTTCGCTCTACTGCCTTTACCAGTAAGTGTACGCTCTGTGTGTTCATTCGTTGTCGCTTAGAATGAGAGCTGTTAATGTAATTTCGCATATTTTGTGTTTCAATGCAATTTGTGGACAGGAATTCAGTTGGAAAGGTTTGAGGTCATTTGCGATAGTTTTCAACTGATAATGTGCAATGAGAATGCAGTTATTCGTGAAACATGCTTCCTCGCGAGTTATTTTGTGAACGATGAAATTGGATCCAGACACTAAAGATATCTGGGAATGACGACCCTTGCGCTCGGTTAGTAAGAGGTTACTTTTGTCGGCACTCTAATCGGTTTTATGAAAATTTCTTTTAGGTTGGCGGCCATTAAACAGTTATTGTGTGTTCACAGTGAAGCAATCAAGGAATATAAACTGATTCTGGAAATGCAACATGATTATGTTCCTGCAATGAAAGGCAAAGTCTCAATTTGATTTAACTGTGTTAATTTGAAAACTTCAAATTCAGTGAAACCCGAATGAAACTGACACCCAGGGAGACCCCCGGTAGTGTTCACCGCTTAATTCAGGCAGGGTGGCTTCTTAAAAGAGGTTTCATGGGCTACGCATTATAAGTTGATTATATACTCCCGAGTCGAAAAGAGCTAGTAATCAAATGCTTTTCAAACTAATCGTTCAAGAAGATAGATGGATACAAGCAAATGCCAGAACAAGTGTTTTAGAAGCAAACACAATGATCTTCACCTGTTCGTGCTCTCAGTAAAAGGAAACTCCAACTGTTCGCTCACTACAGTCTTCCTGTCTCAAGAGCGCTCAGTTTTGGTCTCTGCATCCGCTTCATAAAGGTGTCCGCTGAAAACTAGTTCTTTAACTTTACAAAAAGTTAATTCCGGAGGGAAAACTCGGCAATTCAGCCCATGTTCGCTCAATACAGATTTTACTGTAATAACACTCTCGATGAAGAGTCGAAGAGTATCTGCTTTCTATGAAATAGAGTTCAAATCTTTTTCTTTTACGTGATCCTCACAGAGCTTTGTTCTGGTTGTTTTAATTTGTAGGACTCGGTGAGACGTATCTCAACCAAGCCCGATCCGCGCTGCAGCAGGATTTTAATGGGAAGGCTGTGGATTGTGTGATGGCAGCCATTCACGTTTTGGCTCGGTAAGTGAACATTATTTTCCTCTTTTTCTTAATATTTGATCACTTAATCTTGCATCAGAACACCAACAGTAATTCTTAAACCGTGCCTACACTGCATGGTCATGTACTTATTTACTTATGCGTAGCTTCGTAAAAAAAAAAAAAAAACCCGAGCAACTTTGTCATACCCGATCGTGAGTAATATACGAACAAACATCAAACGACAACCAGCGACAAAATTGTTGATAGATTACTGACGAGACCTTAATGTTTTATAATCGTATACCAGTTTTATCCCTTTTACTCTTACTTTAACCCACGCTCATCTTCATTATTGTACTCTTTTTACTGTTATTGACCCCATTATTCGGGACAGAGAGGTGCTGCGTTTTTAGCTCATTGAAGACAATTTTGGAAGGGGCAGGATGTTTTTTGAATCTTAAAACGCGATCTGTTGCGTAATTTCAGTTTTCCTTCTATTGGTGGAGATGTGATTTCTCGAGCATACGTCTCCCTTTACACCCTAACATCAGTATCCAAATTCTCCATATTCTTCTCCATACGTTTTTTTTAGTACTGATAAGGAGAATTTGTCTAGCAATCAAAGCCTCTAAGGTTGGCGATCCTTTCCTTTAATCTCATAACCTAAATGAATGATTTAGCGGTATTACTGTGAAGAAAAATTAGATGCTGATCACTTGTAAGGTTTAAAGGGTTAACGCAACCGTCCGTAGACTTATCTACTTGCAAAGGTTGGCAGAAAGAGCAGAAATATCGTATCTTAGTTTTATGTTTTATTTTGTAGAGCAGTGCAGTGCAAACCTGGTCTGTCATGCCTGTGGAAACTTATCGGCGACTGCTGTACCATTATTCATCCTGTGTCCAACATCTCCATTAGGTAGGACAGCAGTAAAATGCAAACTAAAGATAAGGCAAGAGTAATGTGGGATTGCTTTGGTTTTTCTTTTCCTCGATCTGTGATTGGTCCAGAAAACTTGTCCCTATCCAATCAAATGGAAAACTAAAACTAATCTTGGTCACCTGCGTTTTCCCGCGCTTTAAGGAGTTTGCTTGTTTTTACTCTGAATTCTCATTTGATCCTTTTGATTTCTTTCTTTGTTCTTATTGGCTGTTCTGATAATTCCATGTTGGGAAATCAGGTTTCAGGAGTACGTGCAATTTCCACCGACTATCATATCTCGACCCACTTTGTGTGAATGGCGAGCACCCACGTTGTACATCAAACTCTTGCTTAATAGAGCGCTTTTCGATCGAGTGTTGTGAAACCAAAACCAAAGGAATAACAACGGCCTTTCAGAGGAAAGGAAAATACCTTTAAAAGCCAATGGGAACTCAGAGTAAAAACAATCAAACAGCCTAAAGCGCGGGAAAACGCGGGCGACCAAGTTTTGATTGGTTTTTAATTTTTCATCAGCTACGGTTGAGAGACTGGCGCTAGTTTTCTGGACCAATCACAGCGCGAATTAAAGCAAAAACGAAGCCAAAGTCACAAGTCAAAATCCCTTCCGCTCACTGCGATCGACAATGTTCATGGTTTTTAAGAGTAGAATATGTGGGACATCTGTGGTCGCTGTGTAAATGTGTCTGTGGTGTTTACATTGCAGAGGAACAATTCCAGATAATTTGAAGAAGCACATTCACGGAGAGCACAATGATCTGGATAAAAAACAGCTACTTGCTTTGGGATCAGGGTAAGAACTGATTACATGACAATCAACGTTTTCCGGAGACACTTAAAGCCAATGAATCAAACGGAATTAAATTTAGACCACGGTTTTCGTCAATCGATGAACCTTGGGAATCCTCTATAGGTGGGCTGTTTGATATAAATAACTTTTTTTCAAGCCTTCGTGTCATTATTCACCCTGACTAAGAGATTATAAACTATAATCTTTTGCCCAAACCCAATACGTACATAAAGCTTTTGTCTAATTTGAACGCGTTCTCTCGATGTTTTCACAGTCTTGATAATAATTTTTCAACGTATCATGAATGTTGTATTTTTTTTTTCTTTCCTGTACGTAGTGCTTATGGAAGAGCATTGAAACTGCAGCCTGACTGTGGAAGCTTGTGGGGTGATTTGGGATTCAACTGCTTTCAGCAAGCCAAGGCGGGTCTAATGAAATGTAACCTGTGATCAGGTGTTCCTTTTTTCGGGGTGTGCGATATTCGGCCATGCCACACTATCGCGCTTCCCGTAAAAAAGAACGCCTGACCGCACGTCAAATAGAGTGGTGTTCAGCAGTGTCCCTTGGATAAACGTAATGCTGGCCAATTGCGAGGAGCCATACTGAGCGAGCGTTACATTACAAATCAAAGCTCTTTTGGTTTGCCTTGTTATTGATCAAGGTAGTGGCATAACGTCCAACCATTTTAAGGAGCCTGAAACACTTGTACGACTCGATTGAGAGGCTATTTTTTAAACCAATCTCTTTAAAAAGAAGCCTTTTATTCAAATAAATGGGAAACCCTTCGACTCTTTTTTTCTTTTTCTTCTTATTTTCTATTCCCGTTTCCTCACAGATTTTGAAGGGAGATATGAAAGAAAAGATGGCGCATAGGTCTCTGCAGGTGAGCAATTTTAAAAATGCTCCTGTAAGAAGTTATAATGTAAAAAATTTCAAGGGAAGGGAACGTTGTATAGAAAATGACCCGACCTGAGGGGAACGAAAATTATATTTACATAGCGGGTGGTTCGAGTGATCGATGGTACAGTAAATGTATGGCGGAAGTCAAGGGGTACTATCGATTTTGGTTCAAGTTGGCGCAAAGTTGGAGTTTTACTGAACGATAATTAAGATTAATTGCATGTAAACAACTTCGTGTGCGGGAAAAAGCGTGTGACCAAGTCGCACTTGGTTCTAGTTTGCATCTGTTTGGTTGAGAGCTTGTGTCATTCATACAGAAAAATTTTCCTTCTATGTCACCCAAGTGTTTCTATTTGACTCTTCCAGGCTTTGAAGAAAGGGTTAACCTTACAGCCGTCTAACCACAAACTTTGGAATAGTTTAGGAGTAGTGGCGGCATCTAGAGGTAATGATTGCAGAGTGTGACTGGAGAAGATAAAGCTAACAGACGAAATACTTCATGCAGGCCATAGTCGAATGAAAGCCTTATCAGTGCAAATTAAAAATGAATTTATCTACCAGAGCCCAGTTGCATAAGGGGCGGATAACGTCATTTAACGGTAAATCACTATCCATAGGATAGTTGATAGCAAAACGTAATGCGCTATCCAACGGATAGAGATTTATCCACTAGATAGGGTTATCCAACCTGCGAACTACGAGGGACAGAAAAATTGTACTGACATGTACCTCGTGTGCGGCTGAAGTGTTTTGGTGGAAAACGACTTAGACATTAGGGGTTCGCGGACTTGCAAAATACCTAAAACACGCTAAACATTGTTATCCTTACAGAAGTCAACAATCCAGACCTCAGCCAGCATTCATTCATCATGTCGATCAAGACTGAACCAAATGTAAGTGTTAGCTTCGGTAAACGGAACCAGTTAATCCTACAAAACTCGACAAAAACTGCCTAAAGATTGAACAAGAAGTGATCATGTCCAATTGGAACTTACACTTTGTACTTGACAACGCCTCCACATTTGTCCGCTGTAACACAATAACCATTAGTAAAGAGATTTGTTATGTAGACTCGTACTGCAACTATAAAGTCTTGGAATGTTCTAAGCAACTATTATAATAATGATAGCCACACGCCTAAGAATTCAGTTCGTTTCGTCCTTTTTTCGACCATTTCAGTAGTTGTTGGAAAAGTATTCAAACAATTTTATGTTTTGCTTGTAGAATGTTATAGCTTGGACAAACTTAGGAGTGCTGTATCTAAAGCATGGTAAAATTGAGGTAAATCGTGACTTGCATTTCTCCCTACAATATTTCCCTTGAGTCAAACATGAAGGTCATGAGAATAAAGGAAATGGTCACTAACGAAAGAAGCTCTTGATTGAGTAACAAATTCTCCTGATCAGCATCTTAGGAACTGTTTAGAGAACAGTATGGAGAATATGCATACTTATGTCAGGACTTAGAGGGTTAAATATTACACTCACCTTAGAAATCGTAATGTAATCTGTCATGCGCTCACACATCGTAGAGGGCGTCGTGAATGTCAGGTTGAACCAAATGCTAATAAACTAAGGATGGTTGTTTTTACATACACTTGGCATTTGCCACTAGCTATTAAGGAAGCCACTGACGGAAGGAAAATTTTTCCTTTGGTTTGCGAAGCACATACTGCAGGTAGAAATGTTTGCAAGATTGATGCATTAAACATTGTGATTGTTTAACAATAAATATGTTGGCGTTCTTTACAGCTTGCTCATGAGGCATTCAAGAATTCTCAGGCTTTAGATCCATCGTATACAGCTGCGTGGATTGGTCAGGTAAATATAGGTATTAGATATTATTGATAATTATTATCGTCGTTATCACCATCATCATTATCACACTTTTAATCATGATTAACCTGTTGGTGTCAGCTGTTATCAAAGTGTACCTTGGGTAAGCGAAAATAGCCAGAAAATTCAGGCAAAAGTGTTGCTTCTCACACCTTATGCGCTGAATGCGGACATAAAGTTACTTTCGAAGTACGCCACCAGTGGTGTGCAGATTGAAACTAGACTACGCTGATTGGTTTAGTAAGTTATTTAACGTTAGTAGCACATGAGAGGTTGCAAAGGAGTGCCAGGAGAGGATGTTTGTAGATTATAAAAGACCTCGAGAATGATGTTTTTTTCGTCTTGTCACGAGCGTGAGACAGAGAAAACAATTCAGAGTCCCCATGAGGAATCGAACCTCAGACCTTCGGATTCCGCGTTCCGGTGCTCTACCACTGAGTCACAGGGACTCCACGGTGAGCGAGGTCTGTTACAAAGTTCATATGACACGTGTCCTGCATACTGCTAGGATCAGCTGTGTCGATAGCTTAATGTTTGTATAAAAGACCTATTTTTAACACGAAGGGTTTCAATAACGGCTGGTCACCAGCGTTCCACCGCGGCCTTAAAAACCTCTTATCGCCGTCGGTTTAGCCTGTCAGCAAGCTCTCGTGTGATTGGGTTCCGTCTTATGGTATAGTTCACATTTAGGGAGTATTATTTTCATTCTTCAGTGTAGGGGAAGCTTCTGTTTGTTTCAGTGATGTTTGCATTGTTAAGGTAACGTTATATGTTGCAATTATTTTCCTCAATTTAAAGGCAACCATTGCTGAGATTATTGGAAATGAGGAAGCTATGGACTTGTTTCGACACACAACGGAATTGGGCTCACACGTAAGGAACACCTTACTTTATTAAAAAAAAAATCACTTCAGGTCGTCACCAAAATCGAATTTAGGCTTATTACCTCCATGAAGTTTAACCAGAATGGTTTCAAAATGGATGATTTCCAAACATTATCAAAATGTTTTTTGTCAACGTTGTGCATCTTAAAAAACTTAGTTGCAAGTTTCTCCATCCCTAGCAATCTTGTGATCATTTGTTGCCTTTTATTCTTCAGTAGCTTTTTTTTTCTCTCATCTAAATTTTTTAAAAGTATGAAATTCTCCGTGAAGAACCTCTGAAGGGCTGACGTAACTTCCACATAGTCACAGTGTTGTTTCTAAAAATATATCAACTTGAGTTTTTATTTCCTTTTAGGCTTTTATGGAGGTTGTTTTCCAATGTGTACTCCGTGCTAAATCTGTCTAAAAATTCCCTTTCTGTTTATTCTCCTTTATCGCAAAGGTGCGCAAACCTTTGAAACGTTTTTGTTTGGTAAATGACATTTTCTCTTTTCAGGTCGAAGGTAGCATTGGCTACTCTCATTGGGTCTGTTCCAGTCTCATATCAGAGAAATCGCGTGATAGTCACGTGATACTCAAAGGAAAACCCGCTGCCACTCTATCGCATCTTCATCCGGAATACAGAAAGGCTGTGCTTCAATCAGCCACTGCCCTCAGTAAATACACTGGTATTGCAATTTATTTATGTTTAGAACTTTATGAATTAAAAAGTTAAAAATTTTCTTCTCGCCACGATTGTGGTGTAAAGGAAAAAATTCGGGTGTTTGAGAAGACGTAAGGACAAAACTGCTTTCTTATAATATCTCTTAGTTAGTAAGTGCGCTCTGGTTGGTCTATTTAGCGTCTCGTATTTCCATGTCTAACCCGCCAAATTCAAAAGTTTATCTGAATCGAAATCTTTCCCACTCTATTTGAACCCAGAAATATAATGAATATCTTACTGACTTCGTTTTCTCGCACCGTACTGTAAGTTATGGAACCTTTTCCCCCTCGGTTTATTGTCCGCCAGCGTAACGCGGGACAATAAACCAATAAATTTTTACCGAACGGAAAAATAATCGGTCCATAACTTACAGTACGGACCCCTTACTCGGTTGGTAAGAGGTATGTGTTCATGTTACTTTCCTAGATCGCGTAAGGGACAATGCTGGTGCCTACAATATGTACGGACTGCTGTTAGAACACCAGAAACTCTTCTTACAAGCAGAGAAAGCCTTTAAAAGGTATCCCCATGTTTCTAGTACTGAAATTATCTTACAAGTAGCTTGGTTACATTTTTAGACACGTTTATTCGCCCTTACATTTACTGTAATTTGTAGGTGAGGCACAATTTGGGTCAAAATGTGAGTTTGCTCTTTTTACTTATTTCACTGGAGACGGGTTAAAATTGCTGAATGCTGATGAGCTGAAGCGGGGGAATTTTTTTCATGGCGAATCGATCGCAGATCTGATTGGCTAAACTAGTGCTATCACTAGTTGTTTGGTTGTCAATTAATTTGTTGTTGTTGTGTTGTTGATATTCTCAGTGCAATCGATCTTCTTCGAGAACGTGCAACGGATGATGATCAGCAACATCTAAATACTGTATTTGTTAACTATGCTAGAGTGCTCTGGTAAGTTTTTTTTTTTTTTTTCTTTGGGAAAAGGGGGGGGGGGGTAAGGGTTAGGTTGTTGTTGAAGTTATCCTGCAATGGTTGGCACCACATCCGGGTAAGATCAACAATACTCCTACTGGCTCCGTGGAAACCTATTCTTTTGTTTTTGTTTTCCTTTTCAGTGCAATGGGACGGTATAAGGAAGCTGTCGAGACTTACCAGGCAGTGAAGCCACTGACCGCTTTTCATGACTTGTGCGGGCTCGCTCTATCATTGTTCATGGCCGGCCAGTTAAAAGAAAGTTATCAAGGTGATCAACTTAGGCTGATATACTCACAGACTTGTTCGTAATCATGAGAACAATTTTTGTGAAAACATTGGAGGATTGTATTCTAATGTAATACTCAAATACACTCAACGTATTTGTATGGACAATAACATGATTTCTCTTGCAAATTAGTGTAAACAGGCACGAGTACATTTGTCAAAGACGTAAAAATTGCACGAGCCCGTAGGGCGAAATGCAACTTGCAGTCTTTGAAAAAAATTACAAGTGCCTATTACACCAAATTGCAAGAGAAATCATGGTATTACTTGTTAATAATATACATGAAAAAACATCGCAGAAAGTCACGACAGACGCAATTTTGAAAGCGTGCGCTCGCTATTTGTAATTTTCACTCGTGTTACAACTTTGCACTCGTATTACATAAGAATGCACTCGTTTTCAGGCAATCAGAAGCGCGTAATTTTTTCTTGCACATTATTAACGGAAAAATGTCTAGCAGCTAAATCAGAAAATTACCAAGCAAATCTTGGTCGTTAAAAGGTCAAACCTTTTCTTTTTTACCAAAAGAGGAACATACTTTACTTTTTTCGATGTCAGCTTATGAGCAAGCTTTCCAGTTGGCTGCCACAGATGCCGACAGATCTTGCATTCTAACCGCCATGGGCATGCTGGGATACGCGCTCGATGACAAAGATGGAGCAAAAGCAATGCTTTTTAAAAGGTGAAAAAGAATATTGGAAGAAGGAAAAGTTTTTGCTGTAAAGGAGATTCAATAACGTTGTATTTACCAAATATGATTTTAAGAGAAATTTTTGGGGAAAAAAACTTTCATGTTCGTCGTTTTCTCTTGCAGTTCTCAGTTGCAACCCGCTTGTGATCGCGGGCTCATGGCGCTGTGTGCCTTTGGTTTGGTCAGCGGTGATGCTACATTGGCTGGAGCAGCCCTCGGTGAACTTATGAACCGAGAGAACGGTAAGTCAGGTTATGCAGAGAATAAATGGGGGGAGAGGGGTGGGGAGGGGAGAGAAAAGACATTTTAGGAACACCTCAGCGGTAGAGCAGCAGTAACCTACTTGTACCAGGATCCAACGTCGAAAAGGTTTTCTTGAAAAAATTCAGTTCAATTTACATTAACCCTTTAACCCCTAAGAGTGACTAGCATCTAATTTCTCCTTACAATATCATCCCTGAATCACACATTAAGGCCACGAGAATAAAGGAAATGATCTCCTACTAAAGAAGATCTGGATCGTTAAACAAATTCTCCTTGCCAATACCATAGGAAATGTCTAGAAAAAAGTATGGGGAATATGCGTTTTTTCCAGTAAGAGATCACAGATGACATTAAACTGTGGTATGAAATAATAGGCGGCACACGAGGTGAAGCTTAGTGAGTAAATAATGTTCTTACTTCGTTTTGATTTCTTCTGTGATTTGTTACTGTACTGACCCACGGAATCATGGAATCTTTTTTGTTTTATGTGAGAAAAATGGCAAGATGTTGTTGATGGTGATGTCATGGATGCGTCTGTCCTCTAAGAGATCTTAAGTTAGAAGCAATCAAAATGCGTGTATGATTCAGCCTATCATCTTAACACAAACCTTTAGTTTATTATGTGTTAATTTCTTGTTTGTTAGGTACTGATGAATTGACAGGCGATATCTGCTATCTTTACTCACGGTTTTACGCGTTGCAGGTATGTCACAAGTTTCTCTTTACGTTTGTTTTATTTGTGTTTCGAGTGCAATGTAACTGTTGTTGTTATCACGTCATAGGGAAACCAAAAACTTGGACGGAGTCACATCATGAAAGAGATCCATCGGTAAGATGCCATAGTTCTTTTCTTTCCTTTGTTCCTGTCCTATAAGGGCCTTTTTACACGAGCTTGGGTTGATTTTTAGCCCAGGCTGAATCACCTCTGTCTACTGTTTCACAGCAATCCAAGAAGCAGCTTATTGTGGAGTCAGTTGGCATCGTATCTACTGCAAGCCTGTCCCGACGAGTTGCAGGTAAAAAGAGGCTGATTTAATGATGTGATGGTATATACCAGACTGCACATCAGTAACATGCAGATGTGCTGTGACAAGTATTCCCTGTCTGGATTTATCTGGCTATCTAACTATCATTCAAGTTATGTGTAGAGTCGTTGAAAATTGCGAGTGGAGGCAACTGCGTGGCGAACGCAAGGGCGAGACAAACTCATGGCTGGTACAAACGCAAACAGCACAATGCACTTGTAAGACCGTACACTAATTGATCGGTTGTTGTGAAGAAAAGCTCCCTGAAAAAAACCTGTCAGCCCACTAACGGCCAACTGGTCGTTAGCCTACCGGTGGGGGCCTGTCGGTTATCTGTCGGCCGACATTCGGTAGAGGGGAGCTATTTAACGACTGCCGATTAATCAAACAGAACGGACTTCAGCGCGGGAAAGTGAGCTTTTAAACCAAATCGCAGCTAGCTGACGATATCCTCTATTATTGTTGGGTCATGGCTTGGCAAAGGGTGGGGTAATGGTTATTTTTTATGAAGATTAAAATCGTGTTTGCTATTCGAAATCTGTTATTTTTGTAGGCTGCTGCTCGCTGCTCTGAATCTTCTGCTACACTTGGAGGAAGTCATTCAGCAGAGGTGTGTTCGAAAATTTTCTTTGTACGGTAGTTATTTTGTAAGAATGACGTATTACTAGTTTAGAACGAAAGCTATTCCAATGAAAATGTTCAAAATATACTCTGCATTAAGAGGATGGAGAACGAAACACCAACACCAACCAGAATAGGTACTTAGAGAGATTGTTCTTTTTCTCTATTAACAGCACAATCCCGCTTTCCAGCCGGCCGGTATCGTGGGTTCGGGTTCCTTACGTCAAGACAACGGCAAAGTCAATCTTATGGGTGCTACACACAGGACTCGCGCAGGTCTTAGAGCAACCCAGAAGGCTGTTCACGCGCATCCTGATCATTCGTCTAGCTGGGCAGTGCTAGCAGCTTCTGTTACAGCTCACGATATAGCTAAGAGTCGTGAGGAACTGGGGAGGGACAAAAGCACTCTCGGCGCAAGGCTCTCTCAGTTTGTGGAATCAACAGGTATTGGATGTACGAGGGAATCCCGATTAAAACTTCGTTTTGAAAGGAGTAATTATCGTTGGGTACGAAAAATCGGAGTTTTAATTTGGGGCCGGAAGTCCAGCGATTGCTTATTAA
This sequence comes from Pocillopora damicornis, assembly GCF_964200805.1. Lineage (NCBI taxonomy): Eukaryota > Metazoa > Cnidaria > Anthozoa > Scleractinia > Pocilloporidae > Pocillopora > Pocillopora damicornis. The sequence goes on from NC_142673.1 coordinate 5,907,518, forward strand.
TATTGTATCCGCTTCCTCAACGTTGATTATGTCAAGAGGGCTTATATCTAACACTGGAAAACATTAATTTACTTTAAACAATGATATCGAGGTCAGTTGATTATCTAAAACCACGACCTGGACTGGCTGGTAGATTTATACTTAAATAATTAGATTACTCACTCTGGATTTCAGTGCTCAGAAATCTTGAGCTCATAATCTAATGGTTGCCGAGTGGAAAATGTCTAAGCTACCTTGCGCAAGGGGGGTTTTTGCTGCCTTGTTTCACCCTTATATTGTTTTATGGTACAGCTCACGGGCAGGTAGGTGCTCTGAAGTCCCTATCTGACTATCAGCTGCCTGCCCTTGTTAAGTTACGGACTAGTCATCTGGAGACCCTGCAGTCCTGGGCCATTATTCACCATGGTTACTGTCTCCTGCATGCTGGACGGCAACAAGAGGCGGCTGAACTTGTTGACAAGGTAGGTGAGACTTGGTGAATCCCTCATGTTTATTCTACTTCACACTTCTGTTATTGGAGAAAATTTATATTGATTTTCGAAAGTAAGACGAAAACGCTTTGTTTTTGCATTACTTTACAATACAATACAATGTAAGTTTATTGTGTCATAGACTAAGCTATTCAGGTGTGACATTACATAATGAAATGACACATCAGCTAATTTGCAGATGTTCCACATGAATGAAATATTACTTTAACTTTGCTATGTTATTGGTCCCAAAATCTCGCACCATCCTCTCTTGCAGGACCTTTCAAACTATGTTATTTTTATGTCAAGTGAGATTTGAGTAATCTTAGTCTTGTTACGCAAATGGTAAATAGAAGTCTTAGTTGCACATACTTTACTTGATATGACGAATTTCATCTTACAGTAATACAGCCTATGTTTTTTTTATTATTATTATTTTTAACAATCGGTAGATCTAATCCTTGCTTTTTATCTTGCAGGCGTTATTGGTGTACAGTTCGGTACCACAAATCTCCGCTCAACTCCACTTCTTAAAGGCTCAAGTGCTACTGGCCAGCGGAGAAACTGTGGAGACTGGGCTAAACATGTTACAAACATCCCTATTGTCCAGTCCAACGCATTCATCAAATGCCTGGCAGGTAACGTTGCAACTGAAGTCTCATTTTCCGTTCCATAAGTTGGGAGTGATTTTCATTCGAGTCTCGGGAGAAGTATAAGATTGTTTATCACGTGACCCGTCAAGAACCGCCTACGCAATCCTTTAGAAAACCATTATGAAAGCCGAGGTGTTGACGTGAGCCGGTCCAGAAAAAGACGTTCAGTTCGGCGCTCGTATAGCTTTGTTGCAAGAAAAGAAAACATTTTAAAAAGTTCAACTTAAAGGAAAACATAAAGGAGAAAGTTAGTCTCGTTTCTCGAGCAGTGACGCACGGTCCGTACGTAATGACCTCTTACCAAATAGTTTCCCGTCCGGCCCGACCAAAGTCAGTCAATTGGCACAATTTTTCATGCTACATCTCGCTCTGTGATTAGTCCAGAAAACTCATACCACCCACTCGACCAATCAGATCAAAGACTTAAATCAATCGCGACATGGTTACCCGCTTTTTCCCGCGCTTCAAGCAGCTTGCTGATTTTTTACCTTGATATCCCACTTAAGCATTGCGATATTTTCTTCAGTCCTCCTTTACACCCCTCTGAAACCGTTATTTGTCTTTTTAACAGGTTTTAGCGCAAGTCCAAGCTGATCAAGGCGCATCAATGGCCGCTGAGCTTTGCTATCGAAAGTGTCTGCAGGCGGGAATGGACAGCAGGTAAGAAAATTAGGAACACTTACTATAAGTAAGTTCATGGATCTGAAAACTAGGAAAGGTGCACTAGCTCAGATTCCTTTGCCACCGCCAAATATCTCTGCATCGTCAAATGCAGAACAAACCACGACACGGCTGTTGTGAGACTGTGTGCCACGAATTTGTTGCAAAATTGATCGGTCTAGAAGATCTCCCACTCCCGTATGAAACTTGCGCTTTGGTGCACGCAGCACCGCTGACAACCTCTATGAGCGCCTCGGTCGAGCAAAGAGTTAAAAAGTTCATTTTCCATATCAGTGATCTGTGAAGTTTGAAATGTGCAGTTGATTACAAACCTTTAAATTTTTTAAGGGCTCAAAGCTGGCGAACTGTTCCGTTGATAAGACTGGCGTTGTTAGCCGTCCAAATGGTACAGGTATGTACATGGTATGCCTACCACTGCCGACTAATGTGGTAACTGTGATACTCGAATTTTTCAAGAGTCGTCTCTAGAACTCACAACCGGTTCAAGAAGATACACTGTGATTTTCTTAGTCATTTTAGTCAAAATCATCGTGAAATTTAAGGAATCCCTGAGTATTTTCAGAACCATTTCAACTTCTTAATTGCAGTATCAAACATAATCCAGGGAATGCGTTTTGGCAAAGCGTTGCTTTATGATGTATCACGTCATTTATGAATTTAAAAGGAAAACTGTAATAACTAAGTCGGGGGTTTATGATATAGATCGTAGGATGGGTTTAAGCCTTCTTTCATATCTTGTCATTGTATTTCTTCCCTTTTAGCGTCAGCATACTGCATCGCATCGTTGGTTTTGTGTTTGTTGGTGTGTTCGTCAACTTCCTGTTTTTTCTTCTAGAAGTCGCAGACCGCTGACCGAGACCGCTGGATGGATCTTTCACTTGAAGCTTCAAACGAGGTTTGTAACAATTTTGCCCATATGATGTTTCCTTAATGAACATTTGGAACAAAAGCGGTAAATATCAAAATAGTAAATTGAAACTCGAAGCGAAAACGAGCAAACGGCCGAACGTCGAGAAAAACTAGATTGGTTTTAGAGTTTCATCTTATTGGTTCAAAATGTAACGCGAGTTTTTTTCCAGACCAGTCACACAGCGTAACGAAGAAATCAAAGTGCTCTGTGAGCAAACTCGTGAATTGACACATGATTTTTGAGATTATGTTTAATGTTATCTGGTTTAGGGAATTTTGTGGTTGATTGTCATCTAGAGTACGAGCAGTAGTTCAGTGTTCGCTAATGTAGCAAAGAAACAAAGTAACGTTGGGACAAGAAGGCATTACAATTGAAATGATCATGCTATTACATTTAACAAGGTGGATGATGTAATGTGTTTTAAACGTCTATCATTTTTGTTTCTGGTTCAAAAGAAAAGGTTGGAAGTAAATGTGGGTGAAAAGTGAAATTTACTGTCTTTCGTTGTAAATATTAGAAAGTCAAGGCAATACTGTCTTAATGAAAACATTAACGATTCCCTCTTTATCAAATGAGACAAACGGGAACGAGTTTTGAGTGATATAACTAAGCCAAGCCTGCCACCGTCATTTTAGATCTCCGCCTGGGTAGATTTAAGTCACGTGCTAGGCAACGTATAATCAATAACAAGATAGAATTTCATTTCAGGCCTATTTATCAATTTTGTGGTGTGTAACTTTCGCATTTTAGTACGTTGTATATATGTTGAATCTTCAAATTGTCTTGAAACTTACAAGAAAATTGTTCTTTAAAAATTCACTGAAAATCGGTAGCTAAAATTGTTTGTCTAAGTGTTATTTGATTTTCGTGTTAACTTGTTATTTAGTCAGTCGCCGGCATCTTTTGTTGCTTCACACAGGAAAAACACATGCGACGAAACGTAATGATCAATTTTGTCCTCAATCTCACGCTATAACAGAAAAAGCTTTTGAACATCTGTAAACTCCGAGCGCTTCGCAGTAAGTGATATTTTCAATGAATCTTCGGATTGTTTTCAAGTTCAAGGATTGTAAATTACAATTTTATGAAAAACGAAGGTTGTTGTTATTTCAGTGTGAATCCTTGAATGCTTGCCAGTCGCTGGCGCTTGTTGAAACTAAAACGAAAAAAAAACTCTTTTAAGATTATCATTGGCTTCTTTTTCACCCCACCACTATTCTTAGCAACAAAGGTCGCCATTTCGTCTGTTTATTGCTCGCCAAAAACTATCAAATGTACTCAAAAGCCTAAAATCTAAAAAAAGTTTACAGGAATCGACCAATCGAGCGAGCGAGCGAGCGAGCGAATGCTATTCCCCACATCGTACCTATAACTCGCTCTTGCGCATGCGCGCAATTCACGAGTTAAAAACCAACTCGGTGCCATATCACTTTTGACATAGCTGGAAATCCTTTGAATGAAGAAAGGGCAACGAAAACTACGATTCAAACAAGAATAATTAAGGAAAGAAAAATTTAATTTCTTTTCAAAAGTAGAGATGTGGGACTCTTGGGCATGATTTTAAATGATGAGGTTAATAGCTATGGGCTCTAAAGTACTTCAATGTATTGATGGTTTATTTCCAGGTCCTGAAATTGAATTCAAGTATTTCAGCTGCCTATCTTATTCAAGGGATCGTTCATTTTCTTCAAGACAACGCGAGGTAAGGAAACTTCTCTTAACCCTTTAATCCCTGAGAGTGACTAGCATCTAATTTCTCCTTTCAATATCACCCATGAATCTAACATTAAGGTCGTGAGAATAAAGGAAATGATCATAAACTGAAGAACTTCTTGATTGTTAAACAAATTCTCCTTTCCAGCACATTAGGAAACGTATAGAGAACAGTATAGAGAATATGCATACTGATGTTAGGGTGTAAAGGGTTCATTTAGCATGTTAAGGGTCAGGTACATTTTGTAAAAAGCTGGTCGGAGAAGGAGGCAGAATTGGCAAAAATTCAACTCTTATTATACCAAATAACCAAGGGGAAATAAATGTATTTGTTGCTAGAATTATTTTTTGTGAAGTAATATCTGCACTGTAAATGTTGTGTAATTAAGACAATGAAATAAGAGCCTCTAACTTCCGGCCATCTCTAACTACTTCCGGCCATCTCTAGCTACTTCCGGCCATTTCTAATTACTTCCGGCGATAAGAGATCAAATTCTCTAAGGAGAGCTGTTAAAATTGCTTCTCAAATGGGATAGTTTACTTCTTTGATGAAACATTTACTTTTTGTGTCTTTTGTTGTTATCAAACCTTTTCTCATGGAAAAGTTTCTTTTTAATTTCTATTTTCTCAAATATATTCCATGCTAATCGAGTATTGTCTTGTCCTCTCTTTGCAGGGCATCTAGAAGAGCTTTCCAACATGTGCTAGACTCTGACACAGCTTCTGGCTCTTCGATAGCTCAGTACTGGCTGCTCTCAATTTATTTGAAGAAGAAAGATCTTTCCGCTGCCCAGGTAGATAGCTCTGACACAATCTTTTCTTTCTTTCTACGTCATAGGAAGGTCGTTACAGCGGCTGTGGACAAAAGTCCATGAGGGAGGCTACTGTGCTGAAGATTTTGCAAAATTGGCGATTTTTTTTCGGCTCGAGATGACTAAAATTTATGCTTGGGACTGTTTTAAAAAAATTTGTTACGAGGTCGTAGCTCTCAGAAATGGGCATTGTTAGAGGGTGTTTCCTTTTTCATATTAGGTCTTTAAAACTAATTTCTAGGCCATTGTTTCTTTTGTTGTTGTTGTGTATGGGTTGCGCGCTTTTCAACTTTTTTTTACTGCCTCCTCTCGCAGAATTTCATGTTCCACCCTTCCCCAACTTTGTTTATGGCTTGTTGTTCACGTAGCTGCGAAACACGCAAGAGAAAGAGACTAATTACAGCGTAAAACTGAAATATAGATCCTCGAATCTCTACCCCACATACGACGCCATGGTTTCACTACCCTTGTGCCTTGTGTTTAATGCGCTCCCGATTAGTATATGCTGAACTGGTTTCATCAACTGAGTCGATAATGAAAATTGGCCTCTGTAGAGAGTTTCTGAAGCTGACTTTTCAAGCGGTAGGCCTTCGTCAGAATGATAGGCTCAGGGAAGGGCCATGACGAATGACTAAAACTAGAAACTTTAAAAACTGTGTCTGGTGGCTAATTTACATGATGAACTTAGTAGATCAAACCAAATTATCCTGCTAAACTCCCCACCGACGCAGTACCAAAGTTTCTTTAGAACTTGATGGCAGGCTGATTTTACTTACCTTTTTCTTGATTTTACCACTCTTATAGGGTCTCGTTTCTGAAGCCAAGTTCCACGGTAACAAGAGATTAGATTTGATTTATTACCGCCTTGCCGAGGAAGGAGACCTGCCTAAGGCAGCTAAAAAACGTCTGATTGAGAGATGTGTTCACGTGAATCCATCAAAACAAATATTTTGGAATTCCTTGAAAGAATACTCTTGAGAACACAAAGAAAAAGACAAAATGTCCAACCTCAAATCCACTGTTGGTGGGGGGGGGGGGGGGGGGGGAAGGAGGAGATGGCTACACAGGCTAAAATGCTCCCTTTTAAGCAATTGCCGTATTTCAATTTTCATAGGAGCCAGTCAAGAATTTCGTAAGCATAGCTCCTTGTTTCGCTAGGCCAGAACATTGTGCATGACAAAAATACAGTAGAGATATTTAACTCTCGATGGCTAGAGAATAATTAAATACACCAAAGATTTTATTTTGCTGTTATTGTGTCCTGACAATATTTATAAGTTGACCTTGAATTTTTCGTAGGCTCTATTTTCACACTTTCTTTGAGTAACTGCGATCCCTTATCGAAATATTTACCCTGTAATTGAATAAATTATTAAAACATATCCTCTTCAAGCTTCGCTTAACGAGCCAACACCCATGTTACGCATGCTATCAGCATGATAGAGCTGGTCATCATTACTGCAGACTCGTTACACAGGTCTTCCGTACAACAAGTTGCGTCACACGTAATGTTTTCGCCTCGAGGAAAGTACTCTATCAGCTTCTTGCACTCTTCAGTCGCTCGCTCTAGGCTCTTACATAGTCCCTGTATATTGCATCCTCTGATGTACTGCTTGGTTTCGGCGCCAGTATGCGGTGGCAGTATAACGGTTGCGTTGAGGCAGGTTGTATAATGTGCTGGGCAATCCTGTACTTTTTGATCTCTATTACATTCTTCCCAGCTATTGACACTTATACAATGAAAGCACTTCAAACCGCGCACTGTAAATGTACGGTCGTGTTAGTCATTAAAACTGGCGTCCGTCTGGGAATCAGTTGGATAGAGTAATTTTTTTGTTCCCATACTCCTATCATTTTCCCGCCTGCCTCATTTCTTCAGTGATCGACTCTACTGACCAACAATTTGAGTTAACGTAGAGGCTCTTTCAAACCCAGACTCTACCGGCTAAACACCGAACAGCCAAACTACGTACTCTGGTAACTAATCAGTTGAAATATGTTTGAGCTTGCATTAACAGCGTTCTTCGCAAATTTATTCTCCATAAAGTGACTTTTTTCATTAATTCTCTTTCAGTCCCAATTGAAATTTACCAAAATTCAAACGGGATTAGAAATATCGTCATTGCAAGGAACATATTCATGGAGTTTAAAGTACTTGGTAGATTAAATATAACACAATTACGAAGAAAACGGTAATCAGAGAAAGTTACGCTATGATAAACAGACTGGAAAACTGGGTATATGAACAGTTTCTGTGCAGAATAAAGTCTTGGTCGCATATTTCTTAAATAAATCAAGTTGAGAATGTAAATCTACTGTCAATATTTACATTTTTGTATGGTGTATTAGGATTTTTTTTTTTAACTTTGCAAGCCGCGGATGATAAAGTGAAATAATTACTTACCATTATCAAGTACGAGCAGGAAAGGAATAGCAGCAAGAATTTTCATGCTTTGCGCTGTCGTAGTATATGTTCAGGGAAAAACAGTCGTACGAAGAATTGGTTATCAAGGCTGGAATTATGATAATTTCAACCCATGTACTAACCAATTAAAAACGTGGATTTTCTTATCATAATTTCTATGTTTTCGTCTGTAAGAAGACATTTTAAAATATACAGCAACAGCACTTTTCACATCACGAAAAGGCAACCGAAAAAATTACAGTTTTCCGTCGGCTACGTAATTTTTTTTTTATTATTATTTTTATATTCTTTTGGCCCTTTTCAGAATTTTTTTGGTTTTATCTTTTTTAGGCATGATATGCTGCAACAATCAATTGCGTGGTGTAACAAAGGTGTTTCCACCTTGTTTCTCAAGTATGAAAAACTTTTGCTGTTAATATTTGCATAAATTTCGAGTTCGCACTGTAGCCTCGATCCGAGCCCACCAACAGCTTGTGCGATTTTTTTTTCCGCTGGCCAGTAACACACGCCAACCTAAAGAGCTGTTGGGTTTTCAAAGCCGTCTCAAATTCGGTGATAGTGTTCTTTGGTAAACTATGACAATGAGAATAACGAGAACGTGGCAAAACAAACAGTGAAATAAACATAGAGTATCCGGTCAATTCGCCACCACTACTGAGAGTCAACTCGCCACCACTACTGAGAGTCAACTCGCCACCACTACTGAGAGTCAACTCGCCACCAGTGGCAAATTGACTAAGATTTTATGTGTTGTATCTCAATTATAGAACGTTAACCGTTAAAAAAAAGAAGAATAGCGAGTTTCAGTGTTACATGAAATGAAATAAAACATGTTTATATCATGAAGATTATGACCAGTTTACGTGCAGTTTGCGAACTCAATTTACCACAGATACGGTGGTGTGTCGACTCTCAATGGTGGTGGCGAGTTTGTAGTGGTGGTGAGTTGACCTGAAACGAAACAAAGAGCCCAGTTGTTCATTGGGCGGATAACACTATTCAACAGAAAATCGCTATCCAGCGGATAAGTGTTAATAAAACGTACTATTCATCGGATAGAGATTTATCCAACGGATAGCGTTATCCATCATTCGTACAACTGGGACCTGAACAACTTTTGTCAGCTCGTGCATTTTAAATTTTGTGAATATTCTTGTGGTCCTTTGCAAAATAACATCGTGAATTTACCGATACTTGCACGGCCCTATGGAAAATTTTGCAACTCAACGTTAGCCGCTCCCTGAAATTGTGAATTGGTTCCGCCAGGGTTGGTAAGTAGTTCCGGCCATTCGCGAAATTCTTAAAAAGCTTGTAATCATTTTTTCATCTCCCAATTACAGTCTTTGGGCAGCTTTAAGCGCCAGCCTTGGATTCGCTCTTCTGCAAAATGTCCGGAAAGGTCAGAACCACCTAAATTTGATGCGCTGCATGGTTACCAGGTGCCCATAGCCTTATGGGTAAGGAATTACTTAACAGAAATAAGATGGCGTCCATGGATGACCGTCAGAAACAAGTCGAAGATAAAAAGCAAGAACTTCTCCGTCGTATTGCGGAGAAAAAGAAAATCGATAAAGGCAAACCACCACCCCTTCCACCCTCTAGCGATGGGAATACACCAACGGCTTCTCGGGCGGGTCCAATGTTTCTGAACGATGGCAATTTCCTAGCTCGCTTTCAAGCCATGCGACAACAAAGTACATCCAGTCCTTCCACTTCAACCGCAACTATCACAGGCCCAGAAACTCGTCCAACTGTGAGCATGAAGCTAACAACAGTTAAAAAATCTACGCCAGTTAAACCTGTTTCCGCCAGGCCCGAGGTATTCGAGGATCCGGAAGAAGTGGAAGAAAATGGTAATTTGAATTTCATTTCGAAGCTTTCGCTTCGTAGTTTCTGAGGTGATCTCGATAGCTGAGCGTTGCCAAACGAGCTAATGTTTCAGTATGGTGTAATTTTGATCTCGCTAAATGCTAGAAAATGTTCTGATGAGCGGTATAATTAAGTTCCCCCACCAGAGGACAAGGAAATGCTCGATGTCATTGAAGTTCTGGCCGCCAGAGTTGTGCGAGGAGGCGATCAGGTGGAACGTATCGCTATACAGGACAACTCAAACAACCCAAATTATAGGTAGGTTTGTCATAACTAACGAATAGATTCCATGCTACCATGCATCAGAAGTAGATCATGAATGACACCAAACTGTGGTGAAAACAAAAGGCGCAGCTAGATGTGTCACTGATGTTCTTAACACATTTTTAGGTCTTTTGTGATCTATTTCTGTGTAGACCTATGGCAACACAGAATCCCTTTACTTTATATGATATAAAAGCAAGATGTTGTTAATGGTGATGCATATGTTGTGTATGTCCTCAAGTATTTCTCGAGTAAAAAGCAATCAGAATGTGTGCTTAATTCAGCTTATCATATGTGTCATATCTCATTCCTCAGAGTGCCAACAAGGTGGATGTAATCTTTATTTACTCCCCTGTTTTATTATGAATTTGAACCACAGGATAAAGAGCCATTTTGCAGTTGTAATAAATACTTGAGTGGCTCTGCAGTTTGTCAATGAAAACACAAGCAAAATGTTGTAAAAAAAAAGTTATAAATGAAATAAATGTTAAATGAGAGGAATCAATTTTGGTTTTGTGCATAAGGAGTGAGTAGGTACAAATTGCAATTGCTAACTGGCTCAGCAGTGGGACATGGTGCATACAAAATGAGAAGGAGATAATTCTTAAGCCTAACATTCCAAACTAATTTTGGAAAATAAAAAACTAAGCTCTCTAAACTAAGGTTTTTAAAAGTGGGAAGTGTTTTTCTTAGTCAGGATAAGTGCTTTGTAATTGTTGGCTGAGATCCTTGTAAGGTAGTGTAACAATTCTGTTTTTTTATAAGTGGAATTGGGTTTTGTCAGTACTAAAAACCTGAAGTCTAGAAAATGGAAACAATGACAGAAAAAATTCTTGAGAAAGTCTTGAATTTTGTTTACAAATATGTGCAGGGAATCTCACATGATGCTAAGAAAAGAGCGTGTTTTGAGGTGCTCATAATGGAGGTTGAAGTTCCCCATGTGATTTACAAGAATAAAAAGGGCTAATTACAAAGGAGACTCTATCAATTTGTCAACATTCACACGGGGTACCATCAGTCAAAGAGTGGATATAAATCTACTAAGCATGACAAAAACTTAGATATGAAATAAATCATTGTAAACTGAGAAAATAATTATTACAAGAACTCTTCAAAAACTGCTTTTGTTTATTTTCTTTTATTTTTCCCTACAGCTTTTTGTTTGATGTCAATAGTCAAGGTCACAAATACTACAAAAATCTTGTTAGATGTTTAAGAAGTGCAGGGCAAGGAGCCAGCAAAGGTGTAGACAGTGAGCACAGTGCAAGCACTGGAATGCAAAAGAGGAAAAGGAAAAGCAGGTGGGATCCAAATCCTCCAAAATCAGCTGGCTCATCATCATCTTCTAACAGTGATGCAGCAGTTGCTGCTGCTTTGGCTGTGGCAGCAGAAATTGAGCACAGCATACCAATGAGTAATAAGGAGGAAGAAGAACGCCAGAAACAGATTAAAGAACAGCAAGAGGTAATAACTGAGGAAAGCTGTTATGCTTTGATAAATGTGGAAAAAATAAGTATTCATGAGAACACTGTTCTTTGTCCAAAATTTTGTGTGTGAATGATATGAAGAACCTTAGGCAGTCTGGAAAGCAACATAGAGGGAGATGTTGATTAAAAAATGAATGTATATTATTAGTTAGGATTTGGAAAAAAGCTGGCTGTGTTTAATGATGGCACCCCATCTTAACTGCAGCATAATGTTTGTGGGCAGTGTTGAGTTCCATGCAAATTTTGGTGATGTTATGATGTTGTTTTGCAGAGGATGACTACAAAATGTACAAATTTTTATATGCACATGTTGAGCAGTTGTTTTGCCCACTAGATCTTTTGTTTTGCCACATCCTGGTTTCCATTGCAAATTTGGTGTGGTTAAGGTCCCCAAAAGCATCTCTAAACATGGATTTCTCCTGTAATTGCATGGTTCAAAATGTTTTCATTGTGTTGCTTATTTAGAACTACTGGACCAAAGATACCAATGATTTTTTTTTTTTGGTTGTAGATTCAAGAGATGTACATGAGAATATTAGCTCAACGCACAGCTGGTCAGGCCAGTGCAGCAATAAAACAAGACGAAGACAAACCAAAGTATGAGTATGATTCAGATGAGGACATAGATGGTGGCACATGGGAACATAAAAGAAGAAAAAAGGAAATGAGCAAAACAGTAGGTTAGGAAAACCTTTGTGTTACTTTTACCTTACACTTTTGAGATCTGGAGTTTATTTTTGTAACTGAGCTTCATATAATCTTTTTTTTCTTTTTGGTTGGTTTTGAGATTTTAGTTGATGGTCTTTTATTGATTGAAATTTTTTTTTTTTTTTTATGACAGTCACTTCATTTTATGTTGCAGTGGCAACCAGTCTGTTAACTTCTAAAAGTAGCATTGCTATTGTTTACCATTAAAAGTAACAGTTCAATCATTGTGCAATTTGTTTAGCTGAGATGAAATCATGAATGACTCTTTGAAGGGATCAGGGATTATGACAAGTGAAATATTACCTGTGTTTAAGAGGTGGTTAATCTGCTGAATTGATGGTATCATACAGAAGAAAATTTCAGAAATGTTTCACACAATCTCTGTAGCTATGTCATGATTGCAAGCAGTGAGCTATGCTGGGACATTTTTAGTCATTTTTATGATGCCAGTAAAAACAGCTGGAGGTTAAAGGGTTAAGTTGTATTCAATGTGTGCCAAATTTTAGTATGGAAAACATTTAGATCTTGGGCATGAGAGTCGACCCTTTCACTCCCAAGATCTTATTAGTAATTCTCCTTACTATCTGCCATACAATTCTTATGATGTTAGTTCAGAGAATTTGGTATTGGATCAACTAATAATCCCATGATTGATATTCTTCTCTATTCTCATCACCTACCTGTTTGATATTGTATTGATATTGTAAGGAGAAATTCTGTCTTGGTCACTTGTGGGAGTGAAGGGGTTAACATAGAGTCAAACCTTGTAAAGATAGAGTAATATGAAGCTTTCATCAAAATTTTCATTTGCTTTAGAAAAAGCGAAAGAACTCACTGAGAAAGGAAAGGGCAAACATCACCTTGGTGACTTCCTTCCTCCAGAAGAACTGAAAAAGTTTACAGCCAAAGTCAAAGCTGTGAAAGGGGAGTCGTCATTGGACAGCTTTGATTTCTCTGACTATGCTGAACATAAGATAACAGAGAGCAACATTGGGTACAAAATGCTACAACAAGCGGGATGGAAGGAAGGGATGGGTCTTGGATCTCAAGGACAGGGGATCACAGCACCTGTGAATAGGTACAGTATGGAACACTGCACTTACTCTTTTCATGTGTATTGATATTTCATAAGGAAAAAAAATTTTAGGCTTAGAAAGTGAACTGGTTTTTGAGAATCATGTTGTTGTTGCTGCCCTGTTGGTGATTTCTTGTCATTATTTTAATCTGTGTAATTAATTTGGTAAAAGAAAATGTAACAATGTCAATGTTGATTATGGACAATTTGGTGGTCAGGTGGTTAATAACCTGTAACAGGCCTCAAGAGATTCATATTTCACCCCTAGTCAAATCACTTTGTTCTAGAGCAGAAAATATAACTCTCCTTTTAAATATTAATAATCATGGAAATAAAAGTAAGAACATTTTGACTTACATTTCCCAATTATCCAGTATGTAAAATTTTCAGTTGTACAATACAATGTTAAAAATGAAACTTTATCTACTGGATATTAAAGCTGAAAATTTAAAAAAAAAAATTGACTAAGAAATATAGAAACATAAACGATACACACAAAGAATAAAAAAGGTTTTGTAAATAAAGAAGTCTTCCATCATGCTTTTAATTTTCATTTCACACTCCCTCCCTCCAATTTAATACCTGGAGCTGGCTATGGAGTAAACTGTTGCAGAAATTTCAACAAATACTACACTGCATGTTTGTGCCATTGAAAGGAGGCAAAGAAACACTCCTCATGGCTTCAAAGTATTGATAATAGGGTAAACTGAAGCAGTGAAACCTCTAGGCTCACATGGCTTTTAGGCTATGTAGTCATTAATTACCTGTTTTATAATAGAGTAATGTTTCTATATGTTAGCACAAGCTTCAAAAGGTTTGGTGAAGTCTGTGGGTTCAATTTAAGAGGCTTAAAACATATTAACATTTTGTCCAAAAAACACTACATCAACCACATTTATCGGCTAATATGTACCTATGTATGTGTTTCACCAATGGCAGGGGTCGTGCACCAGAGGATATTGGAGGTCTGGGTGAAGACAAGCCTGGCGAAATAAACAGGGATGACGACGAGTTTGACTTGTATCGCAAGAGGATGATGTTAGCTTACAGATTTAGACCCAATCCCCTTGTAAGAATTCTTCTATTATTTTAAAGTTTTAATCATTTGTTGTGTGCTTGGTATTTGATTTATTAAGGTTGACTTAAACAAATGTTATAATAATTGAACATTTCAAAATTTCTCTGTTCTTTGAATATGTTTCATTCAGCCCTTTCTTGTCAAAATAATTTCCTTTTAAGACATAAGAATAGCCATGATGTGTATTTCAGATTGCTCCCTGAACAGATGCCAAATAATACATTTTGTTTTTCTTCTTTTTCAGAATAACCCCAGAAGACCCTACTATTAGATTATGGAAAACCTTTAGTATTTCACTTGAAAAATATGACTGTACATCATTAGATAAATCATTCTGAATAAGTCTGTTGCAACAGTTGGTCATGTGACCAATAATTGTTAAAAATTGTGTTGTAATTATGATAATTCAAGAAACTTTAAGAGCATGTTTCATACAGGCAGAATGCAGATTTTTGGGAAAATTCCATTGAAGATGGTTAGTTTAAAAGACAATCTGAGGTCTTGAGGTTTCAATACTTTCATCTTGAAGCGAGAAGTCTTTGCCCAGGGAAGTTTTGTATTGTAAGGTACAGGAAAACAGGCCTGAGTCATGTATTTATAAGAGGTAAAAAGAAGCAATAAATAAGGAAGAACAAACTTGTAAGCCATATGGGGGAAAAAGTGTGTCTAAATAGTAAATGATACCTTGCCTAGACAAATCTTCCTTATTTGTAATGGCTATGATTGCATACCAGTAACCATGACGAAGATATTGGTCTGAAAACCTACACAGTAGCACATATATAGCCATTACTTTAATTTCTGGGAAAATTATGTGTTGAAACTTGCCAGATCATCATGTTTAGGAAAAGGAGATCATGTAATGATTATATTGCAAAAAAACCTCTTGTACTCAGCAAGTAAACAATAAATAGTCCTTTTTTTGCTTAGTTTATGGGAAGCCATTTCTTCCTTGTACCCTCTTTTTTTTCTTTCTCTGCTTTCAAATTAAGGAACTGAAAGGGAGAGGTCAAAGTCTTTAGAACCTTCACTGAAGTTAAGGAAACAACTTGTAACTGGTGAACCTTAGACAAAAAAGTCTAAATTTGTCAATTTTGTCATTTGCTTCCCTATTCACTCTACCTCATTCTTAACCCTTTCACCTGTAAGAGTGATTAGCATCTAACTTCTCCCATCAATACCACCTCTGAATCACACATTAAGGTCAGGAGAATACAGGAAAATTATCACCAACTAAAGAAGCTCTTGATTGCAAATGAAATTCTCACTGTCAGCACCTTAGGTAATGTATGGGAGTAGGAAACAATATAGAGAATATGCATACTGATGTTAGGGTGTAACAGGGTTATTCTCTGCGGTCAGTGATAGATTATTACCTCCTTGGTGTTAATTTACTTAAGCAAATCCTCTTTAAAGGTTTTTTTTTTTGTAAAGACAATCTTTGATGCCTAAAGGCAAGGCTGAAGGAAATTATTCATAACGATTTTTTTTTGCCAGCTAAGTACAACAGTTGTATTATCATCCAATAACTGGACTTGCTTTTTCATAGCATTGTTGGTATTTTAATTTGGAGCCTAACTATTCTCTGAAAGCTTAGGAAAGCAATCTATCATTCTTCTCAGAATGGTTTGGATACAAAAAAGCATGAGCAAAATATTGTTTCTAACAAAAACTCGAGTTGGCAGTGCTGCGTAGGAGTGAATTTCCTTTTAAGCTTTTTTATTTGCATAAATAAGTGGGCTCTCGGTGGCGGAACAAAAAAAGTGAAGCAGGAAAGACATGGAATGGTAGATTAAATTATCTGTCAAAATACTCAAAAACTGAGCTTGTTATCAGTGCTGCAGGACGCGTGCTTCCCCGCCCGTGGAAGAATTTTAGACGAGTCGGGTGGAGGTTTATCGGGGGTCTGGCACTAATATTGCCAGACCCCCAGCCAACCTCTCACCTGTTCGCTTTACTCCAGACTATAGGATAGGAGATGCCGGTGTCGCAGCACTAATGATGAGAGCCCGCTTGCAGACTGATAGAGCATTAGTGGTTTAAATTTTAAGAAATTCTAACTGATGGCAGGCAACCCAGCTTTTACTACGGTGCATTTGAAACCATCAAGATACAAATCTTATTCGGTGACAGAATGCAGGAACATCAGTTTTAAAATCCAGTTCTCTTAACCACTTGAACACCCTGTATCCTGTGATGTCCAACAATGTTAAGAAGTGTTAAGGATAAGTGTCTTTCCTAAAGAAGTGTCTGCCTTGAGGGGAGTGAAATTGATAGACTTATGGGAAATTTAACCGGCAGGGTCACGTGTTACAGATAATCGCCCTTTTAAGTAGGAGGTGTCAACCACAAATTGACAGGCCTTGCGGAGAGAAGTACGGGGTGGACTTTTGTGGGGCATTTTGCAGTAACCCAAATTAAAGAGCAAAAAGAATTGTTTGCACTTTTGGAAAATGTCCTCACCTTTGAAATCAGACAAAGTGGACTTTCCAAGCCATAACTGTGTTGGAATAGTTAATGTAAAACCAGGATCAGAGGAATGACATTGCTTCTTGCTGGAAAACAGCAGTGAGATTTTGTCAATATTTCATCCATTCCGTTTATTTTGTAGGACGTTTTTCTGTTCACAGAATTTTAAAACTGTTGTTTTAATCATTCCGTTAAACTCCATTAGCCGCACATACAGATAAAGAATCCAGTGGTGCGAAAGAGAGGTAGAATAATGACTATTGTAAAATAATTCAAATAGTACGCGCGCTCTGATTGGCCATAAAACCATTTTACATGAGTGTGTGTAAACACGGTTTTCGTTCCTCTTTCATTAGTTATTTTATAAAAGAAATGTAAAATGGTTTCCGTGTTTACATAGCCTGATGTAAACACTTGGGAGGTTGGGAGAACACTCGTTAAGCTAAAAAATAAACAAGGAAACCATTTGACATTTCTTCATTCCTGTACTTCGTTTTCGCTGCTGTCATTCATAATTTCGTCAGTGATAGTGAGAGGATAGGGATAATACCGTCTAACAGGGTAAAAGAAGTGATGGCTAAAATTAACGACAGCACGTACCCACCCCGAGAGTACACCGTGATCACCCAACTTCACAGGGCCGCGAAAAACATGCGCGCCGGTCCTCTTCCAGGACAGGTTATTCCTCCTTTTGGCCAAGTGCTACCGAGCTGCGCCAGTGGTGCACCCATACTAACGCAGCCATCTATTACAATGGCTTGTGGAGGAATTTATTTGTCACAAAAGCAGTCCTCTCTAACTTATGGTGAAAACAGAAATTTATTATTCACAATTTCATTAAAACGAAGGAAGAATGTAATACCTTATTTTCATCTTTTTTTTGACCAACTGGAGAGGCCTAATGATGTTGCATTTATGTTCGTACATATATCACAATCATGTACTAAAGTGCCTTCATTCCGGCGGAAAGTGGCCGAATAAAACAGATCCTTTAGTTGCAACGTGTTTTTCGACACTGATGTCTATTGAAAAACAGCACCTTGTTGATTCAAAATGCCCATGAAAAAGAAAAACATCAATATATAGCGAAGTTCTGACTACCAGAAGCATTTTACCAAGGTTATATGCTTCTATAAGGACTAAAAAATGCTGTTCAAGCAAAACGATTTTAGTGCAAGTAACAACACTATTTGCGGCTCTCTATTGTTGGTACTTCTTTGCTTAATTTGAAAATCTCTCCATAGCGACTTATCCTACTTCGTTTTATAATTGAACGGATCAGAACGAAGAACTCGGTGTCGACTCTTTTGAACCCACCCTCTGAGGTCGGAAAACTCATTTGAATTACAAATAGTTTCAAAAATTAATATTCATATTTGCGCTCAGTCTTGCACGTGGAAAAAGCTTACGTACTACAAGAAATGTAAGTGTCTTTTTTTGCTTCTATGGAGCCAAGAAATACGCCATAACGACCCTGTTACCTTGGTATTGTACGTTCTGTCATGTTCGGCGAGTGTTTCTGTATAATGAATCAAGTGGTTCAGATGCAATGTCATGCTTTTCACTTTACCACGAATTTTCTCAAGGTAAATAACCTCTGAAAAGATATATTCGAATAGTAATACAGTGTTCATCTTTCTCTTTACGGCCCTTGTAAATCAATTTTTATTGAGTCAAATATGAGAAGGAAGGGCGTGATGTACATAGCACAGTAAATGACAAATTCTCAGCGGCAGCCGCCATGACAGTTCTTCTTTGAACATGGCTTTTGTGACGACGCGAGAAATTTGTACTTTGACTCGGAATTATCATGAGCGTGTATCGCTTATTTTTCTTTTTCATTCCTGTACACATTTTGCAAGTAGCTTTTATGATTAAAGAGTGTTGACCTTAATCTTGTCAAATACCCATTTCGTTCCAAGGTAAAAGGTCACAAGTCAAAGTGAGCTAAGTCATTGCAAAACAATTGCACATTTTGTTTTTCAATGCTTAGTAAGTTATTACATTGAAATTTCCTAACGCCTTTTTCCGATATGACCAAAAAAACATTGAATTTTTCAGCGGAAAATATGTGGTTCTAAATGAGTTTTTCTATTCCGGCAGACGTTTGCCTTCGTTATTTAGTATGAAAAACACTCGAGGATATGTACGTATTTACAATATAATTATCTCTATTTTTCTCCATAGAACAGCATCATGAAGAAAATGAGAAAACCTCAAAATCAAAGAAAGTCCTGGAAGGAAATAAATACCTGACAACTATCAACAAGGTTAGGTCATTGGAATTGTTTTTTTATAATAAATTAGTTATCCAGGCTTATTCGACTGTTTTGAACGACTTAACTTGGATTTAAAGAATGTTTCAAGCTCGAAACCAATTCAGTCAATAATAAAGAGAAACGGCAAACTAAGAAAATGAATCAATTTCTTTATTGTCTGATTTCCTGAATGTCTTTCTGATTGAGGTGGCCTTCAATTGTTTTTCAGCAGTGTTCTTTTGATGTATGAATATACCATAAAGTAAATACTTTTCATCCGTTTCAAAGTGTCAAATTAATACCCTGTCATTATTGCGCATGTTATGACTTTCTTTCTGATTTACTAAGTTACCATAGCAATGGTTAAGCCTATCAAATCATCCCCTTGTTCTAAGATTACAGGGGGCCCAAGCTCTCCTAGAGAGGATAATATTATAGAGGTTTGTAGGGGAGTTTAGGCTCCGCTCTGTAACTCCTTAAATAACACAGCAAATAACTTAAAACTGTACAGGCAGTAATGGGATGAGAGCTTAGCTGAAACTCGACGAAATAGCCTGAAAGCGTTACAAGAAAACAAAAATAACACAAGCAACACTATCTGGTATAATTCTCTGACCTGGCATATTTCGTATCTGCTTAGGGCGTCATCCAAGACTTAGCATTTGTATTTTGCATTTGAATTCCTTCCCGCATCAAAATGACCATGGAAATCTAGCCTGGTTTTACACAAATATAATACTGACTTTCGTCAGAACCTCCAAATAAGCGCAATACTGCCTTAGGGCACGATTAGAAGATTTCAATTTTTTTTGGAATGCTTTACTATAGCAAGCCAATCTTTATTCGAGAGCAAACTAAAAAAGAAGGAAAAGGAGTTATCCAGCTTATTCATTAGCTGAGCTCTTACAACAAATACAGTAATAACCCGCGTATAAGAACCTGAATTTTTCAATTTAGCCTAAATAGGTTCTTATATAAATGGTACTTAAAGGAAATTTAGCCTAAACAGGTTCTTAAATAGGTTCTTAAATTTGCATATGTATTTCATCGGAATATATTGTATATATATTGCAAATACAGTATCATCTCATAATAAATCATTTATAATGTACCATGTAGAGCAATGCCTATAGGCAGTTCAGTGCAGATACAGTAAAACTATATGTTCTTAACAAAACATAACAGTTTAATCAGTTAGTTATTAGTTTCTGCCAAGACACTTTTACAGCAACCCCACTGATAAGAACCTAACTTAAAATTTTAGGCTAAATAGGTTCTTATGTAGAGGGGGCTTAAAATGAGAATTTTAGCCTAACAGGTTCTTAAAACCCAGGTTCTTATAAGCGGGTTATTACTGTACTACTGGGCCATGGAATTTCTTTTTACAAGGCATTCTGTTGCTGTGCTAACGTAAAAGCCAAGATGATGGTCGTAAGATATTTAAAGAGGCTTTCATTTGATGACAAATTTCCGTCAAGGCCTGAATGAGGACGGAATGTCTCTTCTCTTGAGGCAGAACACAATTCAATGTGCTCAGGTTTCTATATTTCGTGAACAAAGTTATAGAATTTCCGATTAGTTTAAGGTCTGATAGTTTCCTATGCTATTACCTCCTTCTATAATAAGGACCATGAGCTCAATTGTTGAATGTCTCATCCTTGAAGCGAAAAAAAAATCATTATGTTCCTACAGTTATCATCTCTTAAATTTTTTATTCAGAATTCTTTTTGAGATCTCTGATTTTTTTAATGGTCTTTCAGTTTCATACAAAAATGAACCTTTTTATTTTAAACTGTTATGAAGTTAGTTTAAAATCCCAAAAACATATTGTTATGTCAAATTTCTTCCTGAGTCTGTCATCAAATTATGTGGAAACACTCTTTGGTGTGATTCAACTGAAGATCTTCCAGTCTAATTGTGGAGACTTTCTATTAAGTTCTAAAGGCTAAAACTAGTCACAGTTGTATGCTCCACGATTGATTTTTGTTTCTTAAATCGATTATGAGTTCATCAAGAACTGATATAAATATTTTTTTGGCCTTGATCTCAATAACGATCTTACAGACTAATTGTTGAGAATGTATGAACTCTTAGGGCTAAAACCAAATTGGAAAGTAGGTTCCATGAATTGTTGTTTGTTTCTTAATTGAATTGCCACTAAGATTTATCATCAACTTATTGCGTTAAAAGCAAGTTTGAATCCCGTTTGCTTTGTTGATTGTACTTATTCACCAAAGCACAGAAACTGTGAAGTATTTTCTGTCAACTTAATCCAAATCTCGGTGACTCAACATCAAATTTCCTGGCTTAACAATGGTAGGACACCAAAGAAATCAATTTTTTGATTAATTCAAAGATGTTCACCGAGAAGGAATTCATGAAAGAAAAATCTAGCTTAATTTCAAATATTGTCAAATGAGTAATTTGTAGCTTTTCATTAAAAAACGCCGCTTGGTCATTTTTATTTTTTATTGCCATTGTTATTTGCATATTCACCGACTCTCGTGAATTCTCACGCACTAGGATTTTAATTTTTTAAAACTATTCATGATTCTAAAGGATTGGGTGCAAACAGGACCTTGCAACAATATTCTGATTCTGTCACTTTTTTTGCTTTCTTGTCGAAAATTTGAAAAAGGGAACACTATGTTTCATATAAGTTAAGTATATTTAAGCGAGCAGAATCTAAATTTAGGCGACTATTGTATGAGAATTCCTACGAGATCTTTGGGGAATTGCTGGCGAGCATAGATTAACTGTTTGTTGTTCCTTGACAAAGGAGTAATTTGCCAGGAAACAAGGGAACATTATGTTTCATTTGGACAAGCACTCTGCGAATGATCAGATATATATTTAAGTCTATTTAAGCAAGCAGAATCTAAATTTATGCGA
The DNA here is from genome assembly GCF_964200805.1 of Pocillopora damicornis. Lineage (NCBI taxonomy): Eukaryota > Metazoa > Cnidaria > Anthozoa > Scleractinia > Pocilloporidae > Pocillopora > Pocillopora damicornis. Next base: position 5,929,282 of record NC_142673.1, read on the forward strand.
TTATTATGCGAGAAGTCCTTCGTGATCTCTGAGGAATCGCTGGCGGGCATAGATTAACTGTTTGTTGTTGCTTTCGGTTCAAAATGAAATCATTTAATACCTGAAAACAAGCTAGCGAAAAGCTAAAATCTAACTTGAAGGAATTTCGACGACAACAGTTGCAACAGAATTCCTCAAATTTGATAGAATATTTATCAGTGATCTATTTAAATTTATCGTTAAATCCAAGTTACGTTCAAATTCATTCGTATAGTCACATTGTATTTCAAGATTTTAATAATGAATTTTACTCGTAATGAATACGTGTTATTGCGACAAACCAACACTCTACTTGAGAAAACAAGGTTTAAATTCCAGAGCATTTGCTAATTTATGGGGTTTTTTCATTTTTTTGCAGACTGACTGGTGAATATTCCTGATGCTTCAAGCACGATTAAAACAAGAAAGACTCTTATTCAAATAAACAAAACAGATGTAGCGTATTCCTTACAACAAAATTTCGAGTCCAAGTTAAGATTCAAAATGCCCCCAAAAAACTGCTATTTCGAGATTTTTGTAAAGGGCTGTTTGGGATGAAAAATTTTCCCGCCAAAAAACTTTAAAAAAATACGGCGCCCAAAATACGCATGCGCCAAATTTTTTTTTTTTGGTTTTATTCAAGTAATATTTTTCAAATTTAGTCTAAAATGGTAATAAAAAATATTTGTTTACTTGTCTTCCTGAATTAGCTATAATCAATAAAGTACACTGTTTGGTTTTTTTCCATCTTTTATTGTCTCAATAAAATAAAAGTTTCGTAATCAAACAGTCTTGTCTTAAATTCTTATTAATCACAAGTTAATTAACTAATTTTCGATTAAATTATGATAAACGGTATCAGGGAAAAACTTTCTTCCATATACTAAGACTTTTGGCGGGAAAATTCGGACCTTTTTGCACAGAGTTTCCCCTGGTAACATTTTGGGCAATAATTTTAATGAGGCTTCCTTTAAAAGTTTGCGCCAAAAATATTTACACAGCATTTCGTGCAAAATAATTGAAAAGTAGACGCCAGTTTATCCTCTCTTAGAAGAAAAAAACATTTTGAACAATTCCGTTTCGTTTCTTTAAAAAGAAATTCTGACTCGATAGGTCTATCTCTAACTTCTTCAATTCTTTGCACGAGATGATGTGTTGCAGTCTCTAACGAAAGAGCATCATGGCAAACTATACAGCGTCCAATCAGAAATATGAAATTCATCTTCAAAATTGTGATCTCGTTTTAAATTCTGTTTCTTTCAAAATCCAATCAATTTTTGTGTAAGCCTAAAGCTTGCCATGATGCCTTTTAAGGAACAAAAGATCTTTAAGACCGTCAGTTTCAAATGTAACACAGGACACAGAAAGCATTTTATTCAAGACACGGAGCTAGATTTCCACGTTGAAAAATTTTTATTTTTGACTAAATTTGATGAAAAACAAACTGAATTATTGAAGCAAACTATTTGAATTTGACTTTAGCCACAAGAGCTAAGACATGTTACAACGAAGGTCCAAATTTCTTAAGTTAATTCTTCTCCTTTTGAGAAAAAAAATAGCAGGCACTCTTCATAATTACGGTCCAAGTCTATTTTAGATTCAAGAAGTTGGAACGAACCCTTTCAATTTGATTCGAACCTTCAAAAGCTGAGACTTGAAACAATTAGGTTCCAAGTTTCTTAAAAAAGATTCGAGAGCCAAATTAAGAAATGAAATAATACAAACTGTTGGAGCAACTACTTGAATTCGGTTTTACCCTCCAAGGAGCAAGATATTTCACAATTAGGCTCCAAGTTAGAAACGATTAATTCTTGCAGCGGATTGTTTCAATAGATTTAGTGGTCAAACGCGTTCAATTTCTGCTACATTAAAAACTGAATTTGAAGATCAAAATCGCAAACTTTTGCTCATAGTTTCTTTCTGTATTCCTGTGTTACACCGAGTGGCTGCGCAAAAGATCTTCATACCCGCTAACAATAAGGAGTCAATAAACTAACTACGATATATTTTAAAACCAAATGCCTGATCCAAAGAGTCACAACAATTGATTTCATATTAAAGGAACAATTTTATATAAACCAGCAAAATGACAACCATCGTGGTATAGGAATCAAAAGCACACGCTTTTCAAAGCCAGGACACAATAAACTTATTTCATTTCATAATATTTAATTTGCACATTGGTTCGTGCTTTTGTTTCGTTAAATCAACGCGCTTTCTGAAAATTTTTTCAATTCTAAAACAAGAAAAACTGTTTTTTTCATGTCTTTTAAAAAATGTCCACGAAATTCGTCAGCGGAAAGAATTCGACAATAAAACATGAAAACTGTTTTGAATTGATAAGGGACCGGTCATTATTTATCGCCTGGGGGGGGTCGGAGTATTTTTGTTGTCACATCGGAGCATTTACCTGATCCCCCCCGTAGAGTATCTAGTTTTTTAGAGATCCCCCCTTATCGGTAGTGGAAAGTTTCATGATCCCCCCCCCTTTTCTACAAGTCCTGAGGAACGACTCAGCACCAGAAAAGAAGCCGTGGGAAAAATATCTTCTTCCCAACCCACACACAGAAAGGCTGAAATTCTACAATAGTGTTGTACCGCAGATTTATGAATCTTCATTCGTGAGTAAACAAGCCGGTTTCAAACAGTATCTCCTCGAGCAACAGCAAATGCGTTGGCAGTTAAACACAAAGATAAAAGCCCTTTCCGATAAAGAAAACAACTTGCTTAGAAACGAGAATTGGGGAGTGTGCCAAAACATCACGAAGTTCATGTCAGGCGTGGATGGATGTAAGGGCAGTGGTGATGTCGCGAAGTGTGAGTCCTCCTTGACCACTGTCAATGAGGCCTTTAATTCAGCATCCGATTTGCTCTCATTTATCGACAACAGATGAAAGAACCTTTAATACAGAAGAGCATACCTTAAGGTCGTTTGCAAGTGATGAGCTCAAATATTTCCAGGAAGCTCAAGAGCGAGTGAAGGCCATACACCAAGAGCTGCAGAAAGCCTCCAATGCGCTGACGACCACCCTCATGAGCTTGAAGAGAAAGTTCCCATCTCCCATGGGGAACAACGGCCAATCCCGAAGAAAAAAAGAAAACAAGAGAAAAGTGAAAAAAATCAAGGAGAAAAGGTTGCATCAGCGAGCAGCAATTCTCCTAGAAAAACTTACCTCAAAAGAGGTAGCTAAAGAGGTTTTCGATTCACTCGAAAAGAATACTTACAAATGTGTCTCAAGTATTAATGCAGGATTCACTGCGAGATTTGTCAAGCGTCTCCACCTGGATCCTCTGCTATGGCTTTTGGAAAGAGGTGTGTTTGAAACAGAGCTGGCACGCAATTTGAAAGTGGTAGTGGCCAGAATGAACGAAGAGAATAGCAGTAATGGTGCTGAAAAAGGGTCAAGTTCGGGCGAGGATTCAGATGAATCTGACGAGGAGACTGTGCAAGAGCCAGTGGAGAAGGCTGCCGAAGATTCTGACACGGAAGCGGAACAAGATACAGCCTCACCAAAATAGACACTTTTTTATTTGTTGTTTTCATTCGGCCGCGTGTTAAAATAATGAAAGTTTATGATTTTAGATTACGATTCTCTATAAAACAAACTGAAATGTTATGAAACAATTTTGAGCAATTGTAAGTATTCCATTCTCAAAATCTTGATTACCTTTCTAATTTAGATCGTGCCTGAATAAAAACGTGTATGTTAAACTACGATAGTGATTCTTTTTTACAAAATGGAGGGTCTGTAAAAGGGTTTGGGTTTTGTGTCTGGGCTAGAATAGAGTTTATATAATACAAAATACAACTGAACGTGGTCTTGAATATATGGTTGGGGGTTTAGAGTCCCAGCGGCAAATCCTACCAAAGTATTTACAAATGCAATCACCCGGGGTCCCGGCGCGACCTAAAATTCATTTTTTTTTGGTATGATCCCCCCCATTATGCTTGTCAATTACGGCTGATCCCCCCTAAAGGTCTTCAAAAAACCATGTGATCCTCCCCTAAATACTCCGACCCCCCCCAGGCAATAAATAATGACCGGTCCCTAAACTGTCAAAATTTCTAATTTGGTTTGAATCCCACGTTTGTTTGGAAAAATAAATGTGTTCTAACAAGATTTAAAATTGTGACGAGCAAGTTACACAATTGATCTTTTTATAATTTCAAATCTTCGCCAAAAGTCCCATCTATCGTTTACTGGTCAAAATATTGGCTCATATTTTATGTTAACTTTCGTTCATTCTGTAACTATTTTTTAACTATTAGCGAAACAATCCACTATCTTAATTTCTATCAAATAAACTCTTCTCGAATTATGAAAAAAGTGTATTTTTTTCGTCGTAAAAAGGAGTCAGTTTAAACTGGTTCATATAGCGGTAACTTGGTTTCTCAAACAAGCTCGTAACCAGGCATAAGAGTTTTAGAATATATAGTACTTCCAAAGAGAAGCCGAACTCAGTTGACGGCACAAGGCAACGATTAAAATCAAAGATGGCACTCCACTAAATTCTTGCTTCGTGTATGAAAAAAAAATAAATTCCTCTTTTGACTGCAGTTCATCCATGCCGATAATTAATTTTCCATTGAATCAATGTGTTTTTTGTCTTGGTGTCATTCAGTTGTCAATCGTGAAGGGCGATCGTCCGGGTGAAAGTAGTCCTAAAAAGGTTTGTTGTCGAAACTAGGGACTGGCCTGAGAAGATGTCATTAAAGTTGAGTCAGAGCAGTTGTTTATCATTCGAACGTTATAACTTTGGTTTGTGAAACTGATTGATCATGGCGTTTGTCCATTGACGTTGATAAGCCAGTTTTGATCAGTCGCTTAGGTTAAATTTTTTTTCAGTTTGGTTCGTTTTATGATTGTGTTTTTTTGTTAGTTTGTTTGTTTGAGTCGTTTGTAATGTGCCGATATATATTTGGTGTCATCTGTTGTGAGGAGCCTCCTCTTGTCAGTAAACTAGTTTTTTTACAGTCAGTCTTTGAAGTCAGCGTAAGTCGATGGTGTTTAGCAATGTGATTTTCGACGTAAAGAAAATGCGCAAAATAAATCGGACTCTTCAAAAGATTTCAATTTTGAATTCCTTTTGGTCTTTATCCGGCCAAAGTATTTTGTTGGAGTGCCACCTACACCTTTGTGCGACATAACTAGGTTATAACTGTGATACTAACTGTTAAACAAACCCCAAAAAACTGAGCGATCAGAGCTTCGAAATTGAGAATGTTAGCATCAGCATTCTTTAGCCACGAATGCATCAGTTTCCTACTCTTTCTGTCTTTAATTCGATGCAACGAGATTATCTAAGAAAAATTACACTGAATTATTTTTGGTACTTCAAGTAAATTAAATGATCGCCCAGGGTCTGCATAACAATCCGTAACACAACAAACGATACCAAAAATGGTGGTTAATTAAAAGGTATTCACTTACCATGTAATCAGTTTTATCCATTCCAACACAATTGGTGAAAGAATAAAGACTTCGTACAATGATTAGACGTTTGAAAGGCCACCATTTTTGCTAGTATTACTAAATAATTTTAAAGTTCTTATCTTTGTCGTATCCAATAAAAATTCAGTGATTCCAGCGCCTTCTCTTGAACAGAATCTTTGTTCTTTAGGCATTCTTCTGACAACATTGCTCTTTCTGAAAGTAGAAAATATGAATTTAATTAAGGAATGCTAACCTTTCCGAGAGGACAAGAACTAAAAATTAAAATTACTTTCAGTTTTTTCGCTCCTTGGCACAATTGTAGATAAAAGGGAAGTATCAAATAAAAACGTTATTTACAATGCAGCAAAGGCCACTGAGAAGAGTCCTCACTCCTCCACAGGGCTGCATTCAAATGAAGTCCCTAATAGCTTTAGCAAGAAAAAATTCCTGTTTTAGTGTTTCACTTGAAATGTCATACAATCATTGGCGCTGCTTTTCTTGTAGCCAACTCCCTGATTCAGTCGAATTTTGAGTTGAAGAACTGCTTAGATCGAGTAACCGATTCGAACTACGTCGTTGAATACTATTGCGACAGCACGACTCGTTTATCTGTAAACGAGCTCAAAGCGATATTTCTCAAAGGCAATGCTCACCTTCTGTTGTACTGACATAATAGTGTTTTCGTTGCTTTTTTTACAGGTCCAGTGTCTTCTCCCTTGCAGAATACAACGTTATGTTTAGCACAACGGACGGCACGTCTTCACTCTTCGACAGACAGCATGGTTTAATTTAAATTTTACAACCTCTAATGAATATGGATGAACAAATGCAGCCAATAATCAGACGCTACGTCACAGATTTGGCGCTGAGTTCTGTTTGCACGCTCAGCCAGCTGATCAAGAATCAAGTTATTGTGAGTGGCTGATCGACATGTGGCAAAAGGAACAAATCCGCAGCTACTGAACAAGTTTTAGCAACTACTTCGTGACCAGGAAATTACTCGACACTTGAAAAGAGTTATTCAAAAGACAACATTATTAAAAGCAGTAGATCCCAGTAATGAATAAAGAATATCTTTCAGGACTCATTTCGAAATTGTCTTGGTAAATAAATTACTTCGATTCTTGTTAATTTTGTGATCAGCCGCATCGCGCATCGAGCTGCAATAGGCCTAAGAGTTAAGACTGATTCAAAATAAATAAATAAAAAAAATGAAAGCTTGAGGAGAAAGAGGTTCATTCGCCTCGTCTCGAACATGGGACAAAGAAGTTGTCCCCACGAGGAATCGAACGTCAAACCTTCGGATTTGACGCTAAACTGCTTTACCACTGAGCCACAGAGACTCGACGATGAGTTATCATGAGGTTCATGCATATGTGGCTCGCATACAATCAGACAATTACGATAAGCGTCATATTTGTGAACAGAATGAGACAGAGACAAGACGAGCTCAAATTTACCATCTTTCCTATTTGAAAATTTTTTCGAAGTTCTCTGTAAACTTTTGAAAGAGTGGTGTGCCACCCTAACCCGTAGCGTAAGAAAAATCCATTCACTCAGTGAAACAGGCGCCTTTTTTTTTTCTTTTTTTTTTTTTAGTTTTTCAGGTGAGCAGAGGAAAGCGCAAGAGACGAGGCTTGCGCAGCTAGAGGAGCGCGAATGGGAAAAAAAACCTCCAGCTTCCGGTGTCTCGCCCCGCGCGTCTTCATCCTCTTGCCTATCAAATTTGAAATTAAAACTGGCTCCTGTTCCAAAGTTGGGTTTGTTTCAAGCCACATCTGTGTAAGAATTACAAAGAGTTGGCTATATTCCTACCTTTAAGAACACAAAATAGCTAATGTCAGATCATGCGAAGCCAGGATATGAGGTTTCACACTGTAACTCTCCTGCAGGAGCATGTCAACCTGTTTACCGCAAAAAAAAAACAACAACAACAATAACAACAGCAGCGACAGTGAGTTAACATGTTGTGGATTTTGGCTGTTGCTCTGTTCACAAAGTTTTAAAACTGCTGTCATATTAATTTCGTTAAACAGTAGAGGTACAGATAAAGAATCTAGTGGAGCATAAAAGAAAGGCGAGACCTGAACAAGAAATTCTAAAGAGAACAAGTATTGCTGTGCTTCACTGATTACCATTAACCATGGAAAATAATTGATAGCTAAAAGCAACGACAAAACCCGCCCCTAAAGTGCACCGTGGTCACCCGAGTTCACAGGACCGCGAAACTCACACGCGCTCGTCCAAGTCCAGCTGGATAAAGACCACTCCGCTTATCTGGACAAAAGCTGCCGACCTGCGCCAGTGGTGCACCAATACTGACGCAGCCACCTACGCAGCGGACAAATAGAGGTATTTATTGGTCACAAAGGCAGTTCCCTCTTATTTGTAGTGTAGTAATCCAGCTTAAATAAGATAGAAATCGAAATGGATGTTAGGAAATAAACACAAAGATTTTTAAAGAATTGCAACATCAGCAAAAAATCGTGTAAATGTCCAGTATCATCCTAACTTGAAATTTATTCTTAAGCAATAAAAGCTAAGTTTTCGTTTGTCACACGATGTAGACACGTGTGTTGTAGATCACGACGTTTATTCTTACGCATTTTTAACTCCGTCGGAGAAAACCGGCAACTTGTACAAGTGACCGGGGGAAGCTCTCATTTCCAGGTTTCAAAACGACAGAAATGTATCACTGATAATTCAATTAAGAAGTCTGATGCTGTCCTTAGAGAGTTCACAGCAAAACAAACTATCTCAAAGTGTCTAGAAATAACATGGACTTTATCATCCAGTTTTGGAAGGAAAGCACGTGATTGTCAAGGCATGCATTGAATGAGAATTTTGTCAAGTACGCGATGTAAACAAATTATGACACCTTCCTAATTAATAAATTTGTATTTAAAAATACGTTTTTAATTTTCTGGGGAAGTAGAACGCTTTTTTTAGATTTTTGAATTTTTTTTTTGTACACTTCAGGTAACATGTCTCTTAATTCATTTAAAAAAAAAACCGATTTTTTCGGCCTCTGAAGGTGGGAAGTAACCTTAAATTATTCCCTAGGAGATCTCAAACCCGGGGGAATGAAATCTACAACAGTTGATTACAAAACAACGTTCATTGGCACTCGTCAATCTTGAGCCCAGGGTCATTTTGGCTCCTTGTCAGCGGTATGGTTGCCAAATTATGAACTCTAGGAGAATGGATCAATTCAATTTTTTGATTGGTTGACAGGAAAACCATAGCCTCCACACAGGGAGTAAGATGTACGGAAGGGATCGATCGGGCCGGAAATAGGACATTAATAACGATAAATTTAAATTTTTTTATGGTTCTTATTGTTGTTGTTCTTTTTTGGTGTGGAAGTTTTCACTTGTAAACTGCCTGTCAATGCATGCAAAAAAATTAAAATGAAAATATTTACCAATATTAAGAGAGTAACATTCTGTTTTATATTTAGTTGACAGAACATGCAAATACTGAATTAAACAAGGGTTGCACAGCAGACAAACTTTCCAGCCTCAATAGCAAAACCTATTATGACGCTACCTACTTGTAGCATCAAAGAATGTGCCAAATATCAGATTGATGAACAGTCTAGAAGCCTATGTGTACAGAAACCTGGAACTGCTGACCATTATCTCTCACATGTAACCAGGAAAAGTACCAAGTCTTCCCTTGATGATTTCAGTTGGAGCAGCTTACTGAAAAAATGAAAAGTTCACCTCTTGACTTGCTTGATTTCAAGGCCACTGTGAGTGTACTGTTGTACAAGAAGATGGAAGTCAAGTACCTCCAGTGTATGTGATATATGGTTATGTCATGAATATTCAATGCTGAGAGCTGAACCTTGTCCAAAATCTCATAACTATCATCCTTGGTATTGCACACTCCAATCACAAGGTGAGTATAATTCTAGTAACTACAAGCAATTTTTTAGAAGTTGTTGCAGACTGAAAAAAAAACCATTTTACTTTATCTCTCTTTTTGGAGAAGCAATTATATAATTTAAACCTTGAAATATCACAAGCTTAAAAATTGCAAAATGTGAACTTGCCATATTATTATTATTATTTTTTGTTTGTTATTTAGCAAACTAAAAAATGCAAAAGAAAGAAGCAAGAGTAAACTAAAAGCTTGTGATGTTTTCAAGGTTCAAATTAAATCATTGCCTTACTGTTTCTCTTGATCTTTAGGAGGGATGTGGATATTTAATTCATATGCATGTGTTTTCAGTTAACTCTGGGTCAAGTAGTAGTCTTAAAATGTTTCAAAATATTACACATCAAGTAATAATTTTCATTTTTGCTTCCTTAAGCTATTTTGGAACAGAGTGAATAGTGCAATAGTTGTTAAACAACTTTATCCTCACTTAAAATTAAAAACAAAGCACATTTCAAAGGGTCAAAAGACAATTTGTCAAACAGGAAAATATGAGAGCAGAATCAAAAGAAACTTGTTTGGCATGTTTCCACTGTTAAGTAGATCAAGGAAAAGTAAGAGAAGTTGTCTAAGTTATGTTGTATATCATTGGGGGCGACAACATGGGCATTTTTGTTAACCCTTTACCTCTCAAGAACTGATTGCCAATTCTCCCCTCTAGCGTTTACACATTTCCTTGTATATAAGTTAAGAGAATTTGGTGTCAGATCAAGATAACAACTTTGACCTGATAAGTATGAATATTCTCGTGACCTGTTCCCTGGATAATGTTTAGATATTATTGGGAGAAGTTACTTGTTAATCACTTCTGGGATTTAAAGGGTTAAAAAAATCATAAAATAAGAAAAACAAAAAAAAAACACACTCATAGTTCCAAAACATTGCTGTTTTCTTTGTTTGTAGTTATTCCAGCTCAAGAGCAGTCAATTGTTCAATCATCTGCTGTTACATAAGGAATAGAGGCAGGAGGCCGTCTCTGGAATCTAGACCAATCGCTTCTACAGTTTACCATTGCCTCACTTACTCTTTGTCATTATCATTTTCCTCGGGGCCCTTAAGTCCATCATCTTCGATTCACTAAACTAACCACCTTGCAATCGATTTATCCCGCACAGGAACCTGAAAACAACGTAAAAACTGCGTAAAAGGTCATCACTTATCCCTTCATCTTTCACTTCTAGGTATTTCCTTATTTCTTTCCTTCTGGAAAAAAAATTCGCTATAACCATCTCTCTTATTTCTATCTACAAGGTTTCTATATAGCTACGATGATTTTTAGGTTCACGTACACAAATTAAAGTTAATCCACTGGCTTGCAGGACCGTGTGCTCTACTTTAAGCATGCGTAGGAGTTAACAGGAAGCCATTGTCGAAGCCATTGAACCAATTGCCTCCCTTCCGTGTCGCGTGATAATAGTAAAAGCCAATCAGAAGAGGTGAAAACAGGTGAAAACCAATCGGAAGGGCGAAAACACCCTAAGGGTTATATAAACGCAGTTGCGTCTAAAATGATCATCTCTTTGCTATTCCCTGACCTTGCGAGAACTATTAAAATAACAAGAATGATGGGACATTTGCTCAGTTCTCGATTCCCCGTTCTTCCTCCATGCAAGAGTTTAACGCAAGTGCAGAATGGCTTCATCCGTGTTAAAGAAAGGTATTTGAATTCTTTGAAAATTTCTGACTGTCGGGCATTTAAGCCCATTAGGGTCCCTAAGTAGACCACGGCTGGGTAACAAGGACGTGGCAAAACAAAGGATCGAACGGGAAGGAACCTCAGAAAACTTGAAACATTTCTTCGCGGTCCTTTGCTAAACAAAAACGTGCTTCAAAACAAGTCAAGCACTTTAGGATTTGGGTTGAATTTCCGTAGTTCCGTCTTTTAGGATTTAAGGTAATTTTACCATCGCATCATTCCGCCAATCCAGTTTTTAGGGTCGCCTGACTGCAATTTCATGTATCACTTGGTGTTGCGAGTGCGAAAATAACTGAAAAGCCCAGTACTCTCTCCAAACAGTCATCGAGTCAGTCATGCAATGGCGAAATGACCGGCAGCCCTACGCATTCGATAAATTTTACGAATCAAATGAATTTAGCCCTCCCATACTATCTGATGTTATCACGAAGTGCCAAATGACCCTCAACATGCTTTATATCCCACATCTAAAGCTTGGTTAATGTTAAATGCACAGCTTAAATTGTATAACTTTAGCTACTAGGCTGTATTGACTGTCGAACGTTTCTTTAATTTGAACTCCGAGAGTTTTTTTGCCAGAACAAAGAATATTCCTAAATCAATACATGTAAATATTCATCTTCCTTCTCTGATCTCTTTTAGTCACTCTTGATAGTAAAGCAGAAAATCAGGTTCCTTGTTGATTCAATTTTTACTTGTAAACTGTTCTTTTTCAGAATCAAGTATCAGCTTGCAGTACAGTTGTAAGGTAAGTTTTGTAGATAGATATTGGAATAAATAAAAAGATGGTAAACATAACTTGGTTATCAGTCTGGGAATTTGAAAGAATAAACTGTTTCTCATTATTCCTCCACCTGCAAACACATCACTCAGCAAAGTTCTACAATTCTTTGTTAAGACATAACTGCATTTATCTATCTTCCAATTTTCTTGATGAGAAAGTAGAATTGTCAAAAGTGTTCATCATGATACAAAATTGTATTTTGGCCCATCATCTTTAAAACTTACATAATTCATTGTTAAGAAGCTTCAGAAACATTATGCAGAGCCAGTAACCTCGATGATGATAATGTTATATACAATTCAAGCATTTTGTGACAAAGTGAATCACAGAATATGAGTTCCTTTTGCTGAGTTTATACCAGCTTTGGTGTAGATTGAAGGAGGCCTATTACAGGTAATCACAATTTTATCTGTATTCCACCAACAGGAGTGGGAACTAACACTTGAGGCCAGATATGGTATTGATGGGGAAGAAAGAATGGAGGTTGATAATGAACCTGGTAATTGCATTTCAGTTGATTATAACCTGTTTTGATTTGAATGTACTGGTTTTCGTATTTAGTTAACATTGTTACAAACCTTATTGGTTGGGTACAGTAAGCCAGGGGCTAGTGGATTCTTAGGTCAGGCTGGCAGATTCTGACCCTCATTTGCCCAACTGGCAAGAGGATTTTTTCAGGAATCGTTCAAAGTGCAGAATTATTTCAAGTCTAATACCCTTTTCACACCAGCAAAACATGTTCAGTTCAACTGTGTTCAACTGAATGAACATCAGAAACAGAGAACTGAACAATTGAATTTCCAATATGGTTCATTGAAGTACTGAGTCACTAACTTGTATTTTCACTGTGTAGAATTTGAAGTTGACAAACATTGGCTTGAGCAGCTCATCATTCACTCCAAAGAGGGGCTAACCCTTGAAACATCAGCTTAGAAACTCTTTACCATGGCCAATTTACATCATCAGCTCATTGATGTTTAATTTGATGAAACCAAATTAGCTAATTTTAAACTGTTTTTAACAAAACATGCAGCTTTAAGATACGCTTAAGCTTTGGTGTGAATTGGTGGTTACTTAATTTTTTTGTCAACCTACAGTTAGACTTAAGTGGAACAGAATTTGTATTTGAAATTGCTTTAGTGAAGTGAGTACTGCATTCCATTTGTTGCCAGGCAAGACTTTTTTTTTAGCCCTTGCAGGCTAAGTTTTGTAGCCAATAGATCACATTTTCAGCACATTTTGGAGTTTGTAGACTTGACTGCACTTTGTTTTCTTCAATAGCTGACCAACTTCCACATAAATTACATCTGAAAGTGAGGGGGACACAGGGGTGGGAATTGTCCTATGTTTATCCAGGGATCCAAGATGATGTTAGACAGATGCGTGGTGTCCTACAAATGTTTATGAACTCACCTCAGGTTATCATGAAAACTGTCCGGTGTATCATTTGTTACCTTTTGGAAAAGGATACCCATGGTGAGTAAAATTAGGTTGATCTTCTGTTTGACACAATGAAGTGGAAAATTAGTGAGGTTGAGTAGTACTGTGCATTACATCCTCCAAAAAGGTTACTCTCTTGACGATGAAATGGTTCTTTCAACTATCATATTTTCCAGTTGTTGGGTTTTTTTGTTGTTACATAACTTGCAGATGAATTATCTTATGGAGATCTGTGTCTCTTTTGTTTGGCAGGTATTCATTTGGTTCCTGAAAATGAACAACTTTTAATAACAAAAGTGGATGAACATGAAGGGAAATCAACCTTCAGCTACAGAAGTGACCCTGAAAGTGACATAATCTTTCTTTTTGAACGTAAACAGAAGTTTTGGCTGACAAGTGTCCTGTGGCTGCTGTCAGAATTGGCTATAGAACAGTTTGGTAAGGGAAGATTCTAACTAGTTTAGAGACAACTAGACTGCTGAAAAAGTTATGTGTTAATATGGAAAACAAGCAATGGACAAGGGGAGAGGACTTAAGAGAGTTTGTCTTTAATGGCAGTTATGAAATGTGAACTAGTGTTGTTTTTGCTGTCTATGCAGTGTCAGAATGCAATGCCTACTTATCCCAGACTTAAGAAACATCTAAGCAGAAAATGTGCTATTTCACAGCAGGTGGAGCAAGCTGAGTCCTTGTAGATTTTTAAAAATTGAATTAAAAATTGCTTGTTTTTATAACTTCTCTTTTAAATTTTCTACCTATAAGGCCACTTGCAAGTATTTTAATCTTTTCTTCCACCACATATGATTTTATGAATATTTTTGTAGTTTATTTTTATATACAACCTTTTCTTCTTCAACAGTATTTGTTAGTTTTCAACATTAGGGCCCCTTTGGATACCATCCTTATAGCTGAATGTAAATAAAGTTTATCTATCAGTTGGAGTCATAACAGACCAATAAAATCTCCTGATTATTTAGCGAGTTTCATTTCAGGGAAGAGTGGAATCTTTGAAATTACTTTTACCCAAGCTGACTACTAACACTCATTATTTCTTATTCATTTCTGTTACTGGCAGGGCAGCAAGGCTGAAGTCCCAAGAAACCCAAACAAGACTTATTTGTTTTTGAAAGAAAACATTAAATTTAGTCATCTTATAAGCATAACTAAATGCGAAAAGATTTCCCATACTTTTATGTCATTCTTTTAGTTGAAAACTAGGCGACATAGAATGTGTAAAGGGGTTAGTTTTAAGTGTCAGTGCCAGGTATCACAAAATGATCAGTTTTATCAACAAAGTTGATGATGTCAATTGGCCATTGTAGACCCATTATCAACTCAGTTATTATAAGGATGTTGGAAAATCCTAAGAAACCCAAGCAAGGCTAATTTGCTTTTTAAAAGAAAACCCTAAATTTAGTTATCCTATAAGAAATAGTTAAATGCAAAAAGATTGCCCATACCTTTGTCATTCTTCTAGTTGAAAACTAGGCAACATAGAATGTGTGAAGGGATAAGTTTTTAGCGTCAGAGCCAGGTATCACAAAATGATCAGTTTTATCAATAAAGTTGACGATGTAAATTGGCCACAGTAGACCCATCATCAACTCAGTTATGAGGATGTTGTAGATATGTTTTTTATTGACTTTTTATCCTTTTTATGCTGCATAAATTTAAACACTGCTATTTTATATTTGTGTGAATCTATTTGAATCCTCTTATGCAAGAGAATAAAAAAGCCAAAGATTTGACTGCACTTGACCCTTTCCTTCCCCACCTTGAGCATTCATATTTTCCATACTGTTCTCCTTACATTTCCTATGATACTGACAAGAACGGTTTTTGAGAATAAGGAGCTTCTTAAATTGGTGATCATTTCATTTATTCTCATAAACTTTACATTTGACACAAGGGTGATACTGTAAGGAGAAATTAGATGCCAGACACTTGAAGGTCTACAGGTTAACCTGCCCACTGTTTACCAGAGGAGTAGTTTATTATGGTAGTGACTTGGTTTGTGGTGAGCAAACTATCATGAGTAACTTGTTGTGTATAAATTGGGGTATGCAAAAGGTTGTGATGTTAAAAAAATAGAAAGCACTTTGGAAAGAACATGGCTATAACATTCATTCTTTGTGGCAAATATTAAAGAGCAAGACTGAATGTAACATTTCATAAGGTTCTGGCTCAAAGTGATGTAACATCCTGTTTGAATGGAAATATTCGAAGAACATTTCTCACCTTTCCCTTCATTTCAATTCTATTTCATGTCATTTTGGCACTATAAATCATAAATTAACTTGTCAACTGAATTTGTCTCCAATCTGTGTAAGATTTGCTGACACGGACTTGTGAGATACCCTTGCATAATTTTCTCAAAAAAAAAATGTTAGCATTTCAAAATGAGTATTCACTTTATCTAATCCAATATTCCAATTTTTTAGCAGAACCTGATCTCTCTGACTGAGATATCATTTCTCACCCCCATGCCATTTAAGTTGATATAAAAGCTTGATAGTTAAAGGGTTACATGTCCTGCTATCACAACTGTATTGGACTTGTTTTTACCCTCACATCTTGCACATTACTTCTTCCCATGAACTGAGAGCCTGCTGTAGAACATGCCAGCTCAGCCCTTTCCACCCTAACATCAGTGTGCATATTCTCCATACTGTCATCTTCATAGCTCCAGAGGTGCTGAAAGGGAGAATTTGTTTAACAATCAAGAGTCTCTTTAGTTGGTGATGGTTTTCTTTGTTCTCGTGACCTTAGTGTATGATTCAGGGGAGATGTTGTAAGGAGAAGTTAGATTTTAGTCACTCTCAGGGGGTAAAGTGTTCGGAGTCATCAAACCGTTAATGAAATTTCTTAATTGTCTATGAAGAAGAAAAGAAACATTTTCTTTTAAAAATCTCTCTTTAGACAAAAGAAGAGATATATAAAAGACAGTTTACACTTTTATTCTGTAAGGGCATTTTCCAGTCATAATTTTCTTCATAAGATGTAACTTACAGCTTACATGGCAAACAGAAAACAAGACTGTATAGTCTTCAAATACTATGCAGCACTAAATGAAAGGATGTCAAAATGCCAGGTGTAATACTAAATACATCAAAAAGTTTGTGTTTGAATACCAGGAAGTTTTCTTCACCCATAGAGAGCCAATAGTAATTTTGAAAGGATCTCAAAAGGCTAGAATTTAAAGTGCAGTGGGACAGGTGAAAACTGAAAGAAACTTTCCATGATAATGTTCTGTATATTTTTAACCCTTCAACTCCTTAGATATCATTGTTAATTCTCTTCTCTAACTGCTACATTTGTCCTTGTAAACTACTGTAGTTATGAGAATTTGGTCTTAGATCAAAATAACAACTAGCTAATAAGTTTGAGTATCCTCCTTGCTTGTTTGCTGGATAATGTATAAATATCAAAGGGAGAAGTTTCATGTTAATCACCTCAGGGAGTCAAAGAGTTAACACAAACATACACTGCACAAAAGCCAGTTTTCCTTCTTTTATCAGCCTGGCTAAACTTTAACATTCCATCAGAAATAGAACTACTGCATAATGATGATAGTAAATCTGTAAAACAAATTTTAATGTTTTCCTCTAGCCAAGGGACAACCAAACTTGTTTCTCACACAGTCATCTGAGAGTCTGAATGTTTGGGTATGGTAGCTTATTTACATTGTGTGGCATATAGTTTTCCTGGTGATTTCCTTGTTGCTGTTTACTAAAAGACTACCCTATCTGGCCAACCCTTCCTGACCTTGATATCTTTCATCCTGTTTATCTTAATTCTTATACATCAGTTTTCTCTTATCATTCTTTGTGGCTCTTGTTGGGCCTTGGGTTTTATGCTCTCTTGTTCTAAGGGTCAGGGTACATTGGTCAGCTTTTCATTGCTTCCAGTTATACATGAGCAATGAGCAAGTTCACATGCTAAATTTTCAGGACAGTTTAAGGGATTTCAAAAATTGTCCATCCATAGGACAACACTATTGTCACAGCAACATGTCATGATGTCAAAGTGTCATATGACATGCAACAACTATATCACACATATTACAAGTATCATGGCATACTGATACAATCTGTCTCAAAATAGACTGAAATCTAATAGATTCTATACAATATAAATCAAAATGCAGCACTTGATCAATTACTTTTCATGACTTTTTTATCCTGTATTTTCCATTCTGTAATTGTCCTATGTACAACTTTGTTTTTGATCCATCTCCTTTTCTCACCCACACCTGAAAATCAAAAATAAACATTTACTCTTGATCAAGAAAATGACCCATAAGAAAAAGATAAATATTGAAGAAATGTAAAATGGTTTGTGTGTTTACATAGCCTGATGTAAACATGTGGGAGGTTGGGAGAACACGAGATAAGCATAGGAAACCATGACGCAAAAGCGAAGTGGTTTCCAGCTTATCAAGTGTTCTCCCAACCTCTCAAGTGTTTACATCAGGCTATGTAAACACACAAACCATATTACATTTCTTTTATAAAATAACTAATGAAAGAGGAATGAAAACCATGTTTACATATGCTCATGTAAAATGGTTTTCATGGCCAATCAGAGCGCGCGTACTATTTGAATTGTTTTATAATAACCCTTTAAACTCCATTGTAAAGATGTACTGGGTAGGTCTGGTTAACTACATGAGGTCTAAACCAAACTGGAGTTTTACACATGCAGTGGGCTTTATGTATTCTCTTTAAGAGGATTGTTTTCATTAAATGAATGTCCTTCCACTGGTAGCTTTTAGCCCTTTTGACAAAATTCACAAATATAAATATTCAGGCAAAAGAATCAGCCAAATTCAAGATGAATTAGAATGTGGTTTTATTCAACAATGGCTAAACTTTGTTTACTCTTTACACCCTGATATTACTGTGCATAATATCCATATTGTCCTCTTTACATTTCCCAAGGTGCTGATAAGGAGAATTAGTTTAATAATCAAGAGTCTTAAGTTGGTGATCACTTCTTTGATTCTCATGGCATTAATGTGGGGTGATATTGTTAGGAAGAATTAGATGCTAATGTCACTCTTTGATAAACCATTAAATTCTATAAATTATTGTCAATGGTGCCCATGCATTTCCATACAATAGTCATTGAGAGAATTTGGCTATTTTATTGGAAGGCTATTTTTCCTTACTGATCAGTTCCTTGATTTCCATAACCTTTACTTGTGATAAGATGGTGATATTGTAGTGAGAAATTTGATGCAGATCTCTCTTGGGAGTTCTGATCTAACGCTTGGTTAAAGTTAAATGCACAGCTTAAGTTGTATAAGTTTAGCTACTTATCTGTATTTACTGTTAAACGTTTCTTTAATTTGAACTCCAAGAGTTTTTTGTTAGAACAAAGAATATTCCTAAATGAATACATGTAAATATTTTTCTTCCTTCTCTGACATTTTTTAGTCATTCCGGATAGTGAAACAGAATATCAGGGTCCTTGTTGATTCAATTTTTACCTGTAAACTGTTCTTTATCAGAATCAAGTATCAGCTTGCAGTACAGTTGTAAGGTAAGTTTTGTAGATAGATGTACGTCGGAAAACAACAGTGGATCGACTATTTGAAACAAACTTTCTTGAGACAACCTTTCTTGTTATTTTTCCCTCTGAAACTTAGATGGAAGCGTTTTTGCGGCAGAGTAAATGTCAAACCTTTAATCCTGGTTTTAAATTAGCTGTTTTGTGTAGGATCACAATATAGCCAACTCTTTAAATCCCTGCATGAATATGGCTTGAAAGTGTGAGAAGATTTTCCAAAAGGTAAACAATTTCTATTCTCTGTTGGCCTACCTTGAAATGCCCCATATAATCCACATTTCAATTCCACCCTTATGTACAAATTGTAATTTGTATTTCTTCCAAACCATTTTGACATAAGGCTGTCCAATATGTGACCTTAAGACAGACACTTCCTTAGGAAGGATATCTGCCCTTGACACATTTTTACAATATTGGAAATCAAAGGAAACAGGGTGGTGGATTTGAAAACTGGAGGTTCTGCATTCTGTAACCCAGTAAGATTTGTATCTTGGAATTTTCAAGCTGAACTCCTACCATGAAGCTGGCAAAAAGCAAACTGGGTTGCCTCCCAGCAGACAAGATTTCTAGAAATTTCTCTATCTGTATATCAATTTACAGCATCTTTTATCAGCTCAAAGATGTTCAATATTTTGACAGATCATTTAAGCTTTCATTCCTTTACATTTATTAGTCAGGAGCCCACAAAAGTAAGTAGATAACAGCCTAAAAAATTCATCGTAACATACAGTGGACATAAATACATTTTTCTTCAAAAATCTCCAAATTCTTGGCATGATAGGGAGGCATTTGGTAGAAACAACAAAATATGCATATTAATAAGGTGTATTTTTGCAGTTCCTGCCGACTCTAAAGCTGATGATCTTTAACTCAGGGTACTCTATTCCGACTCTAAAGTTGATGATCTTTAACTCAGTGTACTCTATTAAGCACTCATGCATGACAGAATGGAAAAGTGGGTTGGGTTAAGCACAAAGAACCAAAGGCATCCCAAGCTCATGTCTCAAGAAAAAGGAAACAATTAATTCATGAAAGCAGGACATGTTGTGTGATGTGGTGTTCAGTTACGAGAGGAACTGTTGAGAATTTGAACATGTTATAGGGAATAGTATGTTCATATTTAGAAACAGTTATTGTAAATTGACCATATTCCATTCCCCATACTATTCCTTACAACATGTTCAAATTCTCAATGTTACCTCTCAACGCATGATGCTTTCATGACTTAATCATTAGCTTTTTCTCAAGATGTGAGCTTGGGATGCCTGTGGAAGAACACAATGGGTAAAGTGGAAAGGGATGGAACATAGGAGGGGTTTGGCTACTGACAGTTCTTTCACTACTGTCTAATAAGGGGGCACATTAGATGTTTAAACCAAACCATTATTTGGAATTCACTTGATTTAAACATTTTTAATGAATACAAGAACAAATGGTGTTGGGTACTTTTCTTTTACTACAAGTAGAGATTCTTCTTCTATTTATGCTCTGCAGCCTTTGGTCGTTTTGCACAACACTCTTTCTCCCTGCCAGAGAGAGTGTTGTTTTGTGAGATGGTCCAAACAATGGCTGCAAGAAAGATAGGTTATCATAGGAGGATGGCAATCTGTCCATATCTTTTACTTGAGAAGATTGAAGATTAAAAAGTCATTATAATTTATCAATCCTTAAAAACCGTATAAGTCTATCAGCATAATTACTGACTGAGAAGTAAATTTTGTCTATAAGACTAAGTTTAGCATTTGCAGTTGTGTCCAAATGCCAATTTGCAGCTTTTTCGACTTCCTTCATCATCAGATCTCTTCGATCTGGTTCTGTTTTTGGAATGGTGGGAGGTACCTTCAGTGCATGCATGATCTCCTCATGAAAATACAGCAGTGATGGAATATAGGTTTTTTTGGTAACTGCTGATGGTGGTGTGTCAAAATCACCATCTAAACAAAACAGATAAAAAAGTTAGTAGTAATTCCTTACCCTAATAACAGCTTGTAATGCATACTATAATGCCTGTTCACGTATGAAGAGGTCAATGAGCGCATCTGGCCTGAACAACAAGGAGTGAGCTTCTAAACCCTAGATGGGACTTAAGTTCGTCACAGGATTACCTCCTCCCCCTACAGTGTTTCAAGGGCTCTCCCTGACACTTTGCCATTGCCCATTTATACTCCTTGGTGGAGAGCAGAAGTGTGAGAGAAAATTTGTCAGCCCAAGAGCACAATACAAGAGGTAACCCTGGTCAAAAACAATGATAAACAATGAAATGGCAAATGCCAATAAATAGTCTAATTTTGGTAATGAAAAATTCAGGGGAAAAAAAACACAATTATTACCAGATAGCTGTTGGCAATCTCTTTATTCCTGAATATTTAATAGTAACTGACCTTTTATAGCTGATCGGTTCTTAACATCTCTTCGTTCCCATGGTGGTTTAGGAATGATTCGACCTGTGCGGTCTGATACTCTAACTTTTTCACCCTTTTCTGTGAATCTGTAGGTTATATGTGTGGGTTTCCTAGAAAAAAGAGTATTTCTTAGTTAGATACACTTGTATGCTGGTGATAACAATTTTTATGCTAGGACGAAGACATCTTTGTTATAAAGAAAAATATTTTTTCATCTTGTCTTGACAATGGGATCAACAAAAACTTCTTGGAGTCCATGAGAAATCAAAGAACTCTAAGATTGGATTTGTTGTTTGTTTTACAGAGTTTTACTCAGTTTTTTTAGCTTTTGTTTGTGTAAAATTTGTTACCCCTTTGTTCGAAATTTCAAGGAGTTTTGGAGTTTTTATTTTAGCCAAATGTTGTAGTTCATTGAGCAACAGAGAATTCCGTCTATGATGAACTTGGTCATCACAAGGTTCATATTTGACACATGTCTGTTGTGTTGTGTGTAAATAGAGGACAAAAGATGGGAAAATTGATCTCATTTCTTACTCCTTGTTGCTCGATCAGTATTTTCTACAAGAAAATGTTGATCTAAATCTACAAACATACTCTCTACTTAAATAATATATTCCATGTTGCTGTGTGTTGGTTCAGTAATAGATCACAGATGACATCAAAATGTGGTAAGAACAAAAAAAGTGCCACACCAGGCATGACTGAGTATGTCACAGATTCTCTTATCACATTTTGACATTTTCTGTGATCTATTACAGTGCAGACCTACAGCAACATGAAATATGTAAGTGTCCTATGATAAAAAAAGCAAAATGCTGTTAATGGTGATGTCACCTGTGCATATATCCTTTAATAAATCATAGATAAGAACCTATCAAAATGTATGTATAAAAAAAAATAGTGAATGTCACTGCTCACCCATCTGAAGGATCTATAAGAGACACTTCTGACACCTGAAGTGGGGCTTCACTGTTAGTAAGTCCTCCATCGTAACCTTTTTGTGGAGGGATGTAACGTTTGTGCTGTCAAGAAATAGAAAGAAATGGTTAATAACAATCTATGGTAAACAACAATAGAATCTCTATGGTAAACAACAATAGAATCCAAGCTACAATTTAAATCATACTGTATGTATGATTTTTGTTTTGATCAAGAGGAGACCTTGGAGAATGGTAGTTGATGGTCATTTTGACATTAAATCCCTCAACTCCCATGAAGACATAATTTCTCTTTACAATATCAGTACTACATAAAGCAGACATTAGCGATGAGAATAAATATCAGTTAGGGGATTATTAGTTGATCCAAACCCAAATTCTCCTAACTAACATCATAAGAACTGTAGATAGACAGTAAGAGGGATTCACTATTAATGAGATCTCGAGTGAAAATTTAAGTTAAATCAGAGCAAAATCATTGACCTGGAATTTTTTAAGGCAAAGGGAAGAGGGGAAAGTTGAGAAAAATGTTACACTGGATCAGGAAGCACACATCAGGAGACCAGGACTGACCCATAGACAGGTAAAGAAAAAGGCCTGGGGCAGAGACTCCAGGAAAACCCTTGATAACAGACTATGGGCTCCCTCCCTTAGGCTAACGACTATGTACCAAATACATGTACTAAAATAGATTCCATCAATGATTTTAATATACTCTATTCCCTGATTGTGTTATTCATTGATGTAACAAATACCACAAGGTGAAAAAACAATGGGCCATTCCCAGCACTGGTCCCTCATACATTTCACTAGCTAAGGAAAAAAAGTATTTTGGACATGGTTTATATCACAGACTCCTATGTGTAGGTTGCACATCCAATAAATGTCAATAAAAAGAATGAATTACCGTGTTTAATCCTTCAACAAATACCCAGTTCTTGCTTCTAACCACTTCATTGATCTTTCCAATCTTTCCTCTATCTTTCCCACCAAGAATCATCACCTTGAGTGGATAAAATTTATGGACTGATTCAATACACCACCTTAATGTAATTTATTACCTCAGATTTGGAGATTAAAAATGCTATGATAAGTTTACCTTAAGACAGTTTGGAAGCAGCGCTGGGGGGGTGGGGGGGGGGGGGTGGGGAGAAGAGCTGTTAACTTCTTAGACATCCCCACCTCATTCCAAGAGGTGGGAAGCTTCGCTCTTACCCACTAAAAATTAAAAATTAGCACCATTTCTCATCTCCCCCCATTTTAAGTGTTATCCTCCTCATAAAATTGTCTTCTCTACACTAAAACGGTTAACATTAAATTCGCTTGTTTTCGTTCCTTCAGAAGAGTAAGTGAAAAGCGCTACATATCCAAGATAGTGAAATTTCCTTCGACCATCATTTACATCGTTAGAGATAGAGTTAATCTAGCTGAAATACTGAACTTAAATGAAGCTTATCGGCGAACAAGACTACATTATCTTTCATCATACCATGTGTATTCAGTCGTCAACTAGCTGTGAGATTTTTGAACGCATATATATTAAAATGATCAAGTATCATACCGTATCCCCTCTCACTAATTTCCATTCTTTTAAAGGCACAATAGGTTGTCTCTTGTTTCCAACACGAAGTCTTGGAAAACGAAGGGGCTTTGCTGAAAACCCAAACGGGTTCCAAGGAACTGAGGGCATCACACACTGTATTCCAATATGGCACCGGCCTTTGCTAGTCAACCGAGGAGGACTGGAACTATGGTTATGGCGAGACGACTTTTTGCGACACTGACTAATTTTTTCCGTGGCATTTATGGACCTCCGACCTACTTTGGTCATTGAACCAAAGATGAAGTCTTGATCGACTTTGTATTCATTTTTCAAAGATGTCTTCTTCATTTGGAGCTCTCAAACATTTCCTGACTTACATTTTAAGAGTGTATACGTCGTTAACGTCACGAAAGCGTCACCAATGTCACGGGCATACCATAACGTTTACAGCAAACGGTGTTAATGGTCCCCATGGGTCCCCATCGCCCCCACATTTTTAGATATCGTCCTGAGAGCCAAGATACGAGTCTTTTCTTATTCTGGAAGGGGGGTGGTTTTGGGAAGGTTTAGCCCCCCATGTTTCATTTGCTGAGAATATTGCAAGCACTGCATAAAAATAAATTAGTTTTTCAAAATATTCTGTGTTCAAGTCTTTTCAAATTTTTTTCATCCAGATCAGGTTAGGTGAAATTATATGTGGTAGGACATTTATCATTTGAACCACTCTGACCTCTGTTCAAGAAGTGGACATCAGAATATTTCTCAGAAATTTAAGTAAAGTATGTCGGAGGGTGGTCCCGTACACCTTCTTCAAATGCTAAAAGTACAATAAAGTAATGACTCCCCATTGACAAGTATGCAAAGTTTCAATTTCCATGAATCAAAATTTTCATGATAAGTCATATTTCTTATATTTGAACTAAACATGGGATAGTTGGTGATACTAAATTAAGTTGTTCCAAACACAACTATAATTATCTTGATGATGAATAGAAGTTATACTTTTCAAGATATGCTTTAAGGCAGGGACACCTAAAGAAGTATATCCTAAAATAGAGCTTCTTTATCAGGCTGAAATAATAAAGAACTTGAAATATTTCAACCACATGTAAGTTAGTAGCCACTGAGGGAAAACGTTGTTCCATATTTGTCACAGGAATGTAACACAGAAAGATCTGATTTTTTCCAATACCCCTAGGCCATAAACCTTTTCTGTTGATGATCAAACTAAAAAATTTACCATCTTTCTTATTCTTTACAAAAAAAAAATAGTTATTTCTTGTAGCTACATTTGTAAACATCCTCAAGGAATAAGAGACTCTTCCTAAAAGTTACTCAGGAATAAAACATATTCCTTGCATATCACATGTCATTTACTTTCCATACAATGGTTTTTTTTTTAAGTAAACAATTGGACGTGATTTGGAACATTACTGCCCTACCCTCTCTGAAATCCTGAATGTGGGCATCAAAATCTTACTGACCAGGGAAAATAAGTAGCATTGTCTATGACATGAATTGATCTCTTAACCCTTTACATCCTAACATCAATATGTAAGTTGTCTATACTGTTATCTATACAATTTCTAGGGTACTTGTAAGGAGAATTTGTCTTACAATCAAGAGCTTTTTGCATTTGGGATCATTTCCTATTTTCTTAAAACTTAATGTTTGATTTAGGGTGAAACTGTTGGGAGAAATTAAATACTGATCACCCTTAGGGTTAAAAGGGTTAATTGGTGATCTGCATCCCAGACAATATGGAAACAATATATATTATTAACTAATTTGAGTTGCAATGTGGAGATAATCTATTATGGCCTCAACTCTAAGCTTGTAACACTTCTGGCCCTGGTTGTTCAGAGGATAAATAACACTATCCACTGGAAAAATTGCTATCCAGTGGATAGCATGTTACATTTTTTTGACAGTTATCTGCTGGATGGTGATTTATCTGTTGGATAGTGTTATCCACCCTTTGAACAACTGGGTCTTGATGGTTAGCAGGTGGCTTTCACTAGAGAATGATCATTCAGTGCACATCTAAATTCAGGCTGAGATACATAAACAAGTGTACTAATTGTTTGATTGACCCTTTAACTCCCAAAAGTGATTAACATGTAACTTCTCCCCGTAATATCTAAACATTATCAAGCAAACAGCTCATGAGAATATTCATACTCATCAAGTAGAAGTTGTTATCTTGATCTAACACCAAATTCTTGTAACTTATTTACAAGGGAATGTGTAGCAACTAGAGGGGAGAACTAATAATCAGATCTTAGGAGTTAAAGAGTCAACTAGTGCCTAGGAAAAAAAATGAACCAATAGCCATCAAAATTATCGGTACAAACTCAGGTTGATTTTACCTTGCATTCTTACAAGTGAAAACCAGGAGTTAACCAATAACAAGCAGAGAGAACATACAAGTTTACAGAAATATCAAAGTAGAAATATTAACAGCACCTGACTGATAAGTTACTTTTCTGTGATAAGTAATGCCACAAAAATTAATGAGTTCTGTGCTATTGTCTTTGATATGAGTATCCATATTTTAGGAGTTCCAGTAATGTTTTAAGAGAGTACTAACAAAGACTTTTTAAGCAGTGTAGAAAAGTTCTCATTAGCTAGAAATTTCTTGAACACAAAATTTATTTCTTTGCACCTCCAGATGCACCAGAAGCTTGTTTTTCCTCTGCTTTTTTCTGTTTTTCTCTCATCATAGCTGCATCCCTAAAAGCAAAAGCAAACAGAAAATGAACTTATGAAGGCAATGAAATACAGCATACCTCCCTCTCATGCAACAAGGAGCGTAAATGTTCAAGTTATGAACTGACTACCATTTTAATACACTAGTTTTACCACATATACACCATAGAAAAAGGCAGAAATACAGACAGAGAAAGGTGCAATAAAATGGCTGCACTGAACTCTTCACACTTTGATTTCTTTTCTTGTTTTTTGGGGCTTTACTTTAAAAGAAACAAACTTTAAGATCATCAGATTTTTTTGGGTCTCAAAAAAACACTTTTAATTTGTGGTTTAGTTTGTGTTGTTTTTTGTCTTTTCACTAACTCCTTTTGCCATCAATACAATGCTCAGATAAGGCTGTAGGAAGTATTTTGAAAACTAAAAGCTAGAACTACTAGGAAATTAAATAATAGTGGAATACAAAATAACTAATTTAATGGCTTAAGATATAATGCACAAGGACGTTTTGCTCATTGATTTGCATCTTGGCATCATAACTAATTGCCTGCTATACTGTAGAGCTAGCCAAAAAAAACTAAATTGATGTTAGTTTTAGCAAAGACTGAAAAATGTAAGCTTCACTCCTATTTCCATACCTTTCTTTTCTTGCTTTGAGAGCCTCACCACTTTCACCTCCTTTCTTTTTTGCCATTTCCTGCTGTTTCTTCAGGTTTTTTGCACGGGCCAATTCACGCTGGTTTCCACCTGACCAAGAAGATCCAAGAGAAATGTTTCCACAATCACACACACCTTCAGAGACTATCTGTTTCACAGCCATGATCTAAAAGATGATTCTCCCAACAGCTGACTAATTTTCTTAATTCTTGTCACTTGTTAAAAATTTTAAGGAGAATCAACACTCTAATCACTCCTGGTAGTCAAAGGGTTAATCAGTGATCAACCCACTGGACAACCCCTAGGTGCATGCTTGGAGAGATGTTGGAACATTCCAGAAAAGGCCTTCTCACAACTCCCCCTTCAATGTTTAATGGAACCCAACCTAGAGCTTCACATTACTGGTAGGTAATGTCTGTACTCAAGCCATGAGGCCCATCTAACCAAAGCCTATCCCAGTTTTCACAACATAAAGCAATTAGGTGTTTAACTACTTCCCCCACCCCACCCCCCTCATCCCTTTACTGGTACCCATTTATACTCCTGGGTGGAGATGGACACTGTGAGAGAAAGCGTTTTGCTCAAGAACACAATGACCCAGCTAGGTGTGGAACCCAGACCTCTTGACTTGAAAGTCTCACACTTACAATTAGACCACTGCCTTTCCTGTACCTGCAAATGTCTCTCAGTTTTAAGCACATTTTGTTTTCCTTAGAAAAATTTTCCTTTAAGTTTGTTATCAGTAAATTAGATGAAATAGAATTGAAAGTAGCTTAAAACTGAAATACCAACAACTTTATCACTTATTATCAATTTTAACACAGTCAACTAAATTCTAGATTGATCATCACAGTTATTGATCGACTACCCTGGGTTTAGCCATGATCTTGGATCTGAACATACAACATGTTTCAAAACCAAACACAGGCACTGGTGTTCCTACCCTTATCATACATGAGAAATATCATCATTGCTGGAATTCATAAAGGAGTTTTATAATCTGCTTTTACAAGAAAATATGAAAGATAAATGGTTCTATTTATTCAATAAACTTTCCATCATTGGAAAAAAAATCAGAAACTGTAGATCGAGTATTTTTGGCTGCCATCACTTCGCAAATACAGTCATTGATCGATTAATTATTTAAACTATTCACTTTTACATGCTCTTTCAGACATCCTAGAACTGACAAAAAGGTTTCTGAATTTTAGCTACAAACTGTAAGATCGGATTCCTTAGATTAGTTATTATGAAATAGTTCGACTGAGTCAGCGAGGTTATTGCAAGACATTGTTGATGTCGATTTTGCACAAATTACAACCATGTTAAGATTACGAGGGAAAACTGACTAACTATTACCTTGAAAACTTAACTTAATCAGTAAGCATGAGATCAGTAAATCTTAAATAATATCAGCTAGATAATTAGGAAAAAAATTAACTACAGCTTCTCGACAAAGAGCCCTTTTTTGAAGCTTGGTAAGCTTCAAGTCGACATGTTACATATTTATCCAAAAATCGTCAAGTGATTTACTTCAAACCCCAAGTTTTCAACACGGAAAAGCATGGAAAAAGTACTCACGAGTCATTGTGATAAAAATTCGCGGAGAAGAAAATAAATCTTGAGGAAAAATGGCAACACTTTCCTGAATTAAATAGGTGCAACGATTCCTTGTTGTCTGGAACTTAGTAGCCACGCATTTATTCCCGTGATTCATTACTACACAGGTGTCCATGTTACACAGGACCACCAAGCCCTTAAGCTCTGTAAACAAATACACTGTATGTAGGAACCAAAAAAATTCCAACAAAAAGAATTGATGTCTTGGGTTTCCACTTGTTAAGCGCAATTGAGCCGCTGGCCAGGGGAAATGGTGGGCCTGGGTACGAGAGTGACTGCGAAAGTGACAGAAAAAGTCGAAGATCAAATTCTATTGGCTGTTTGATGTGCATTACGAATGATAGGAAAACTCTAAATACGACCAGAGGTGCTAGGTAGATTTATTTAAGGCAAGGCACAGAGGTCTGCAGATCTTGGTAAGTACTTCCTGCTTCAAAAAAAACTGACACAATTCAACTTATTTGCTGCTGTTGCCTTTATAGATAAGATACATACATCAATTTTTTTTTAGCGAGTCGGTGTGTTTTACGAAAGGAGTTCATATCTCGATCACGTTCTTTTAAATGTAATGACCTGACGAAAGACAATTATGATATCGTCGATAAAGACTGAAAAGTATTGTCTACCAACGGAAGGAAAATCACAAATAGAGAGATCGAAGTAAAAGTTTTAAAAGCCATTTCAGTTCAAAATTGAAATTTCTGCCATCATTTGAATCGTGTCTCACAAGTGCTGGTTAATTAAACTGATTTCTGTATGGCTACCCGCTGATACGACCTCTTCAAAGTTACCTGCTACAGTCGTACTGTCGAGCTAAACTTGCCTATAATTTTCTTGCGGGAAAAGTGAACACAGAATATTAAGGAAGGATAAATTATATTCATACATTTCCTTCGATCTCGAGGAGGAAGATCACAGAAGAAGTTCCATTTTAATTCATGTATTTCCGTTTTTTTTTTGTCTAACTTAATTACCTTTGATGGATTTGAGCATGGTAAAATGGAACAAGTTACTTTGTTTTACAGAGAACGTCAGCACTTAGAGTTCATCGCTTTTGAACGGTTGGATTTTCATCACAAGATCGATCACAGTGTATTTGAAGCTTCTGTCTTTCAACGGTAGGTTATTTGTGCGTGATGACTGACTCTTTTCATTTTCTAATGGGTGAGATTTGCATGGCCAGAAAAAAAGACATTAAATGATACACAATATATCTATACACAAACAGGCCGCATTTTGAAACTCATGGGTTCATTGTAGCAAAAGTACATAACCTCTTCTGTTAGCAACAAATGACATAAATGATATTCTCACTGCTATGGTCTATTATCTTGATAACACATAACACAGATATTTCAAAACTTATGAGCCCTTTTCCAAAATCTTGGGGCTACACGTCATTGGAATTTAGGAGCACATGAAAGTGTATGACAATTATGACTTCTGAGGAGGAGGATGAAATGCAACCTAGTAACTCCCTTGCCTCCTCTTCCCCCCCCCCCTCCCACCGAGTATCGATGATTTAATGGAAAATGAAGACTATGATCAAAAGTGTATAACGAAACACTGAAAATAGGAACTGATAAATCATCAGATACGACAAAGAACAAGATCAGGAACTCATGTTTTGTACCTTAAGTAATGCATTATGTTCAAATGGTTTACCAATAATACGTATTTTACAAAATTGCGAAATGAATTGAACCATACATCTCTATAATCTGATAGAAGTTAGTCAAGGGTTGAACTCCTTGGTTTTAACGTGACTTCATGAAAACAACATGAGCTACAAGTATTTTCACCTTTAACCTCCGCCAGAAAACACTTCTTGAAAATGAAATATTTCGAGTCATCAGCGAGTTTCAGTTCCTTATCATTCGCATGGTGAACGGATAATTTTTCGTAATTGTAACAAATAGGTCACCAGCAAATTCTAATATCTGTTTCAATGGCGGACGGGGATCTTTTCATGAATATAAAAACTAAAGGATGGTATCGTTTGACAAGAATGAAATTATTTGGTGACATTTTGTCCCCTGAGCCATCAGAAAACTAACTGCTAGTACACGGTAGATAACTAATCATTTTTGAAGTGGCAAAAGATAAAATGTTGCTATTTCCCGTGCTCCCTGAAAGAAAACAAAATGGGCGTCACCGAATCGAGCCCGCAATTTTGGCGAGCAACTTTCTGACGGAGATGGAGCCGCTGATCTAAAAATACGACTTTCGCAGGTTGTCAAATTATCTATGCATTACTGACAACTGAAACTCCTGACTCCAAACTTAAAATGTTTTTTTTCCTTAAGTATTTAGTCGGCGTGAGATCGACCTCACCAATACCTCTGATGAATTCTTTGCTTTAGTTCCACTTGAAGGGTTCACCTTATTGTCATCTGTAATTTACCATTTTTTGTTTTCCTTTTTCCAGGGAAAGATTCAATGCCCGCAGCAAAATGAACACGGAACATTTCTAGCTTAAAACTGTAAGTTGATGCTGACGTAATCAATTTCATTTTGCATGACATTGTAACAAACACCTCAACAATTTGCGTGACATTGTAATAAACACCTCTACGATTTGCGTGACATTGTAATTAACACCTCTACGATTTGCATAACATTGCAATAAACACCTCAATGATTTTCTAGACAATGTTATGAACACTTCAATGATTTGCGCTATTACTTCTAAAACAGTTTTATATCCAATTTATGTCAAGTGATCTGATACAATCAGGGTTTATCTCTTGTCATTCTCAGAGCTCCCTTCACTACCAATGAATTTTGTGCTAGCGAATACGGTATATGTGACATTCGTGAAGCGTGAAACATGAATTGCGCCAGAAACGTGTGACATCGTATGGTGCTCTTAACTCCGATGTACCGCAGCACCCAAATGTCTTTCCGGTGTAGATTTCGATTTCACCGGGAAGATCACTTCTTCGTAAAGATTTGTTGGATTTCAATTTCCCAAAGCATTGTACCACTCATAAATTCGGCGAAAAATAAGGATTCAGACCTAAAGATAAATCTACGCGAACTGTGGATCTGCACTGGACCTTTTGCTTCATTCTCGCTTGTAAAGAAACGCAAAATTCTTTTGAGGATTCAAGAATCTTAACGAACAAAATTTGACAAATACGAAGCGGAAACTTAACAGGTTAAGATAATGTACCTTCTGTACCGACCTACAAAAGAGGAGCTATTTGCTGAAGAAACCGCTGCTCGCTGCTTTAGGTCCTAGTTGACATATCACATTTTTCCAATGTGCGTAGTCCTCCAGCTCTAGACGACAAACGACTCAGTATTGGGGTAATCCTTCTTCCTTCAAGACATTGCAAAATTAAAAATTGACTACACGAATGACCAAACTTGCAAATAGTCAATATTAGAGACTAATCAAATCATGACTCTGGGGATGTTTCCTCCGCAAAAAAAAAAAACTTAAAAATATGCTGATTATGCTAACGGAGCTAATTTATAACAAGAACAAAAATTACACCTGTTTTTTCAAATTTTTCAGATCGCTTGGCGAATATAACATGGCTCGAGATTACGTGGGAAAAACTCTCACTATCCAAATAGAAGTCGGCGACAGAGATGAAGAGGCAAAATGCTACGAAAACCTTGGAAGAGTATTCACATCCCTCGGTAAATATGACAAGGCCCGAGAATTTCAAGAGAAAGCACTCGCTATCAATTTAGAAATTGGCGACAGAAATGGAGAGGCAAGAAGCTACGAAAACCTCGGAACTGTACTCACATCCCTCGGTAGATATGACAAGGCCCGAGAATTTCAAGAGAGAGCACTCGCTATCAGTTTAGAAATTGGCGACAGAAACGGAGAGGCAAGAAGCTATGCAAACCTTGGAATATTGTCCCAAACACTTGGCGATTATGGTGGGGCTCAAGAATACCTGGAGAGAGCACTTGCAATCAAAATACAACTTGCCGACAGAGATGGAGAGGCAAACTGCTACGGAAACCTGGGAACAGTATTCACATCGCTCGGTAAATATGACAGGGCCCAAGAATTTCAAGAGAAAGCACTAGCTATCAGTTTAGAAATTGGCGACATAAATGGAGAGGCAAGAAGCTACAGTAACCTCGGAACAATATTCACATCGCTCGGTAAATATGGCAAGGCCCGAGAATTTCAAGAGAAAGCACTCGCTATCAGTGTTGAAGTTGATGACAGAGACGGAGAGGCAAGAAGCTATGCAAACCTTGGAATATTGCTCCTAACACTTGGCGATTATGATTGGGCTCGAGAATACCTGGAGAAAGCTCTATCTATTTACAAGAGAATTGGTGACAGAAAAGGAGTGGCAGACACTTTTGGAAACCTTGTATCTTTGTTTCTGTCCCTCGGTAAATATGCAAGGGCTGACGATTTTCTAAAGAGAGCGATTGCAATTTGGAGGGAAATCGGCGACAGAGAAGGACAAGCAGTACATTTCGGATACCAAGGGGAATTTTGTCATAAGCGTGATGAGCACGACGTTGCTTTAGAATATCACAAGAAAGCCCTTGAAATTCACATGGAAAATGGTAGGAAAGAAGGAGTTGTGATCACCTTCTTAAATTTAGGATTGTGTTTCCGATCGCTCGGTAAATATGACATGGCCGAGGAATACCTCACGAAGGGTCTCTTCTTGAGCAGGGATATTGGACACAACTTCCATGAATTTCAATGCCTTAATGCTCTAACAGTATTGAAAGTATCACAAGATGATCTTGAAGAAGCCTTTACGCATATTTACCAAAGCATTGAAGTATTCGACACTTTGCGAGATTCCCTTGAAGACGAGGATCAGTTTAAAACATCACTTTTGGAGGAGCACGGCACCATTCCCTACAAGTTGCTCAGTAGCTTGCTTTCTTCCACGGCAAAGCCACAAGACGCCCTCTATGTCGAGGAGCTGAGACGGGCGAGGGGCTTAGCCGACTTGATGGCGGCTCGGTACTCAGTAAAAGAGCAGATCTCTGCCAATCCAAAATCATGGAGTGGCATCCAGAAAATTATCCCAAAAGAAACAGAATGCGCATGCCTTTACCTTTCGGTTGATGAAGACCAAGTGCGGTTTTGGATTCTCCAAACAACGAGCGCCATCCTGTTTTTGAAAAAGGAAGTGAGACTTGACCAAAACGTTGTGACCGGACTAGTTCCTGGTTTGGAAGAGTTTCTTAAAAAAAGCTTCCGCGGGCTCCCGGATAATCTTCACTTGTTACACAAGATAATCATCGCTCCTGTGGCTGATTTACTGAAAGAGCCCGAAATTATCATTGTCCCTGATTCTAGTATGTACCAGGTACCATTTGCGGCCTTAACTGACGAAGGAGGAAAGTTTTTGTCGGATACATTCAGATTACGCATCGTTCCCTCTTTAAGGACGCTCAAGCTCATTCAAGACAGCCCCCCACAATGTCACAGTCAGACAGGCGCACTGATAGTGGGTGACCCTGAGGTGGGAGAGGTGTTTTACAAGGGAAGACGCCTGAATCTAACACGATTGCCAAGTACAAGAAAGGAAGCAGAGATGATTGGAGGACTTCTTGGTGTGACACCTTTGATTGGAGATCGTGCGACAAAGCAGGCTGTACTTCAAGCAATACATTCAGTGAGTTTGATCCATTTAGCTGCCCATAGTAATGCTGAAACAGGAGAGATTGTCCTTTCCCCAGAGCGTCCCGCTCACTGTTTTCCACAAGAAGAAGCCTACCTCTTGACGATGGCGGACATTTCACGAATTAAGCTGCGAGCTAAACTGGTGGTACTAAGCTGTTCTCACAGTGCACATGGACAGATTAAAGCCGAGGGAGTTATTGGAATCGCTCGAGCGTTCTTAGGATCCGGTGCTCGCTCAGTGTTGGCGGCACGGTGGGCCTTAGATGACACAGCCACAGAGAAGTTCATGACTTGTTTCTACGAGCACTTGTTCCGCGGTGAAAGCGCCAGTGAATCTCTTCACGAAGCCAGGAAATGGATGAGAAACAATGGCTTTGAAGAAGTCTCTAAGTGGGCTCCTTTTATGCTGATTGGCGACAACGTGACATTTGATTTTGGAAATTGGCCTGTGTCGTCCACTGAACCAAATAACCATGAGTCAAGTGAGACCCTGGTAAATAAGTGTATTGGACTGAAGTAAGGCTCATAACTGTCAATTGTCGCCGTGTAATAAGAAGAAGCCATCTGCGAAAGACATCTGCGAGCCTGAACTTGCGGTAATCAGTTGTTGTCACTGCACATCGTGTTTGTAAGGAATCAGGAGCGTAGCCACCTTTTCGACTTGTTGCAGGCCTGTTCTCCAAGGAAGTTTAATTTTAGTTTCAACATTTGTAAGAGCCATATTATAAAAGTCAAACAGGCAGAAATAAATTGTAGGCCCAGGCTAACGGGTTTATAGGCTGGCTACACTACCAAACTTTTAACAATCTGGACCAAGACAGTTCATAAAGTAGTGTTTATCAACGTTTTACTCGGAGCTTTCTTTTTTCGAAAGTGAACACATTTTTTTAATCAAAGTAAGTAAATTTTTACTAAACTGTTATCTGAGAGCAATTTGTTGCTAAAACTAAGCAAATTGTAAGAAAATGCTTTTTAAAAGCGATGAGACGGGTGGAAAAATTATACTCACTATTTGTTTATGCTACACATCCAATGTGAAGAGTTCCAAAGATTTTTTAAGGTTGAAATTACTCAAACTGTAAAAACATGTTATTTCAAGTATGACGAAAAAAAAAAACATTTTATCAATTGGGGTATGATGACAAAAGGTTTCGATATATTTTTTTTTGCCAAGGAATAAGTCGTAACATCTCAGAAACTTAGGATTTACGAAACTTCAGGTTTACAGTTTCCATGCCCCGTATATATATATCAGTCCTCCTGTAACGCTAAAAATTTTTTTATCTGACAGAATTATTCGTTTTTCGTTTAGAGCAATGAAGATTTGAGTTGCCATTCAGAGGGGCAGTTAGTTAGTCAGGCAGATTTCTTAGCAGATTGATTTTCGTTAATGGTCTCAGAGTCAAGTTTGTAGGAGAACGTCTGAGCTCAAATCAGTTACTTCCTTGTATCGGTTTTAAAGGGGCAAACCACGCACATATAATTTTTGTAAAAAAAAAAATCCATGGCATCATAGGACTCAAAAAGTTAATTACAGTAAAATTCTAGTTCGAAAGTTTCAACCGAACTTTATAAGATTTCAGGTATTGTAATAATTTCTGTCTGAACTTGTCTCCCACACCATGTCCTTTGCTGTAATCAATTAAATTTTCATATCTACAGTGTTAATTGAAAAAGCAATTATATCTGTCATGGAATGAAATGAAGGGCTTCTCGTATTTTCATCAGTCCAAATAAGGGATAAGCCATTATCAATTGCCGGGGGGGTGTAGGATTCTGGGGGGGATGCATGGTTTTTAGAGGGAATGGAGAGGGGATCAGTTGCTAACAGAGTATAAAGTGGAAGCTACAGGAAATTTACTGCCTATGGGGGGGGGGGGCATCAGAATACTACAGAGCTTCAGGGGGGGATCAGGTAAATTTTATTGTAACACAACAAAAAACTTCCCCCCCCCCTCCGAAGATAAAAAATGACCGGATCCCCAGGCACTTAGATTCTCATAGCCAGTCCTTCTTCGATTTTTTGATAGTGACACGATGTGACTGAAAATTAAGGAAAATTCTCTTGTAGACTTTCTTGAACAGGACGAAAACAAAATACACCTAAGACATAGTATTCCTGGCTCCATGAGCGGGAAGCATGAAACGACTCCAGGGCTCAGATTGGCTGCCAGAGCATAGAAGAATTCCGAAGAGTTCAACAAAATTATCCCCAGATCTCTCTGTTCTAGAAACTTAAATCATTTCTCGCGTTGGCACATTCTTTTTCGCAACCGTACGAGCCAAGGACAAATCATTCAGTTCTAATCCTAATGTTTACGTCCCCGCAGCGCATTATCCCAAATGCTTTCGTTTGGGAGGAGCCTTATATTTCTGTTGAACTGATTACTTTTAACAATAGTTCTAACATGAAAACCGAATTGATTATTTTTTGTAGTACTTTGAAATTTAAGTCTTTAATTTTCCATGAAATATTTTGAAAGATGCAGGAGTTTTGAGCGAGCGCAATACTCAATAAACTCCTACCTAAAAAAGTATTCGCCATCGACAAATAAGGTACGCCTGAGATGCTTTGTTGTGTATTTAACGATAAAATCACGAGAATAAAGGAAAAGGTCACTAAAATAAAGAAGCTCTCGATTGTTAAACAAATTCTCCTTGTCAGCACCTTATAGGAAATGCTTGGAGAGCAGTATGGAGAATATGCCTACTGATGTTAAGGTGTAAGGTTCAAAGAAGTCACACTTGCAATTTTGGCCCGTCCGTAGCACAAATAGATCTAAGATGGTGCACGTTTTGATGCAGATAGAACATATCCTTGGTAGGAACGCCGCCGATGACGCAAAATTGAAGATCTTTGCACTCCGTCAGCATAGTGGTGTATGCGATGTCGAAACGAGGACTGTGGTCCGACACTGCAATGTCAAGATTCTTTGCCATTACACCAAGAAAGACGTCATCAATATGAATCAATTTCAGCTAAAAAAAAAACGTATAAAAAACAAAAAAATTAGATTTGAAATTATGTGGCATGCGTGGTAACGAAATAAGGTGGCATGAGCGAATACGGGGGGGGGGGAGGGTGGGACCTAGACTTACATTTAGAAAACAAAAAACCCCTCTCCCCCTGGATTCGCCTCTGAGTTGTGGAAATAGATATGCTATTAGGGAAGGTGTAGACACGGAAGGCTAGCAAGTGCGCTGGTTCAAAGCAATCCTGCGCCCTGTGTCGTAATGGATCTGGTCAATGCTATGAGAGTTTTTGTCATTTGATCCGTACAGAACCGCACCGTTAAATTCTCAATAAAAATACCCCACCTTACTTCTACAGTGCATCGCTTGTTATCTGACCGCTAACTATGATGAAAAGAACCCATTTTAGCGAGTTGTCCATTTCTAGGTTTACTACGTACACATGCTTCTCCTATATACGGAGTGAACCTAGAAATCGATAACTCGCTAAAATGGGTTCTTTTCATCATAGTGGGCGGTCAGCCTGAGATTACAAGTGATGCACTGTGGAAGTAAGGTGAGATGTTTTTATTGAGAATTTGACTGTATTTTTTTTTTATTATTCCTAAGAGCGGTCGTAAATATTCCCGTGCAAACTCTCAAAATTTTGCTATGACTCTTACATTTCGCAAGATGATCATCCCACAGTTGGAGCTTGGGCCGCCTGTGTACGTCATTGACCACAAGTTTCACAACAGTTTCCCGTCCGGCCCTTCGCTTTCGTCAATGAGCGCACAGGTCTCTCCGCAACAAATCCTCTAGCATACTTATTCGTTTTATTAATTTAATGAATTCGTCGAAAAAAAAAGGTAATACATGGTAGACAAATTATTTAGAATAAAACTGTGTTGTGACGAAGGAAAGGATGAGCTTGACAACGCTTTTGTGCCACTTTTGTCATACTTACAAATTCTTCTGTCCTTAGAAACGATGTGTCAACAGTAACACAAAGAAATCATAAAAATTCGAGGGAGAATGATAGATTACCTCCGAGGCAGTGTGCACCATTTTTTCAGCAACATCCCGCGAGAGGATGACACCAACTCCTGACACGTAACTTGGAAGGAGATCATCGGACCATTGGTCTTCTGGGATGAAGTAAGGACTGAGAGGGTTTCTAATCACTTTCACTCCACCAGAGGACAAGGTGTGGCGATGCCCTATATACAAACCTTCCCTATGCTTTAACTCACTGTCACTGCCTAATGAATGCAGCCATCCAATGGTCTCTTGAACGTTAACGAAAGACTCGGCGTTGACTCTCAATACGTACTGTGGGTCACATATCGTGGTGGCCCATTTAAGCCCCAAAAGGGTCTTCACCGTGTGGAGCTCATTTATTTGCGCATAAGTGTCCATGAAATTACCGCGTATAATATCATCGTAACGTTGCGATTCCTCTTCGACTCTTTCGTCGTTTATTTCGTCGCTTCCGATCACGAAGAAAACTTGAAACTGTTCATAGGTAGAGTTCGAATTAAAACGTTTCACTTCCGATATGGTTTTACCCCAAGAAGATCTCACAGCCTTTCGCGCTTCGAAATCCTTGCTGGAGCAGACAATGATTATAATAAGAAAGGTGTCTTTATTGCAGGTGGAAGGAGTAAGAACTACTGCTGTTCTGTTTAACAACGGTGGGTAGGGGGGTAAGGTTGGTTTCGGAGCTGTCGTAACTGGCTGATCATTTTCCTCGTGAGTATTCACAGTCTCTGGCGGGTGGAAAAGTTCCGGCTTAGTAGTTTCCAGGTTGAAAATTGACGGAGAAGGATCGTTTAACACAGCTTCCAATGCTTCATTCGTTTCCAGCCTTATGGGTAAATCGTCATACGAACATAAAAAATGGGTAACAACACATCCAAGGGTAAAAGATGCTACGGAAATCGCAAGCGATCTACTCCCTCTGAATCGCATCTCTTTGTTCCTCGACACAACGTAGAAAACTTTTCTTCCAAATGAAACAGTTTTCTGCAAGAGGCTCTGAGTCTTTCGTGAGAAGGTCGCTGGTAACATTTAGCATAAAATTATTTGGTAAACGTTTTCCAACGTGTGGCCATGTCTTCCGAAGCCAACATCGTACAGACTGCAATGTTTTTGACATGAACACGCGTGGAGATTGTAATCGTTGTCCACTTATAAGAATAAATAAAACGGCATAAAAGAGCGAGGATTTGTTTAGGTTGCCTTGGAAACGTGAAGCTCCTTGACAGGAATGTAAGTCGTTTAATTTAATACAAAAACAGTCTTTGGATCCGAAGTTTACTTCCCCTGAGTAATGAATGCTAGGTGTGGATGAAAAATGAATATTTGATTTCTAGGTTTGAAAACTTCGTAATATTGAATAACATCAGGAGCCCATTATGGGCTCCTGATAACAGTGATGCCAATGGAAAATTGATA
Source organism: Pocillopora damicornis (assembly GCF_964200805.1). Lineage (NCBI taxonomy): Eukaryota > Metazoa > Cnidaria > Anthozoa > Scleractinia > Pocilloporidae > Pocillopora > Pocillopora damicornis. Next base: position 5,969,075 of record NC_142673.1, read on the forward strand.
AACTGACTTCTTTGTAATAGCTTCCTAACTCTTTTTTAGGCAAAGAGCTTCATAGAAAGTTCTAAAATGGTGCTAACGAGGCGGTCAGTGTGACTCCTTCAGTTTGTTTTAACTTCTTGACAAAGGCATACGGCAAATGTCGGGTTTACCGATTTCAATTTGATGAGATGGGGAGGGTTTTAAAACATTTCTGTGAGATTTGTTTTTTGTCCAGTTCCAGTTCACTATTAGTATGTTCTTCGAGCTTGTTATTAATTTACCTATCACCGGATAATATTGCTTCGCAAAAGGAGATAGTTTTTATAATAATCCACTGCATATTTTTTTCTCGGACGCAGCTGATTACATCATGTGATCAAATTTGCTCCACTAAAACTGGGGGGATACCCGTGGATATACCCCAAGTTATATTCGACCCAATTTTCAAACATTACGTCTTCACTGATAAAAAGAGTTTGTTTGAAATTTAATTCAAGACGAATAAGAGTTTAGCTATAGTCACAAAAGAAGGGACAAGATTTTTATCTTCTTTCAGTGCTACCAGAGAACAATGGAAACTAAACATCTCTCTCAAGAGGCTGTTCGTAACGTTTCAACCGTGTGTTGAAAAAATACTTGAAGAGTAATAAACACAATAGCCTCAATTTGGCACAGAGATATGCTCGTAAATTTGTCGAAGACCACAGTTTTCCTCGAACTTCGTTATCGGAAAACCGTTCGCATCTCGGAACATTCAATGTCCACAGACAAATATCCGTGCATATTTTCGCGCTAAATGGAGGTTATTGTATATTAACGTACTGTTTAGTGGTGTAGTTCTTTCGAATAATTTCTCATCTACGGGGTGCTTCAATTGGAAGGTGCTTATGTACTCTCTTAAATCAAAACTCGAAGTTTGACGGTAATCTTTCCAAATGAATTAGTATGACCTTTATTTTCGGTGTAAGCTGTTAATTATTGACCCGGGCAACCAGTTGATTTACCAGTTTTTTTTTTTTTTTATATATATATAATAGGCTACCCCTTGACTTACTGGTTTGTAAGGTTCTCTGTAACTCCTCTAGGCTGGGACAACTTTGTCACTACAGCCTTACGACAGCCTTAGGCTCGGCCTCTGCTTTTCAACGTTTGCATATGCGCAGACGTTTGACCGCTCTATTGTTCATACAAGCGAAGTCTGGGTAAGCGACTGTTTCAGCCTTAACCGGGTTGATATCTTTCGGCGCTTTCCTCATGGAAAGAAATGCTGACGAAAGAATCGAAAAGAGTAGATAATGAAAGAGTGATTTATGGGGCAGTCCCATATTACAATACATCAATACCTTCAGTGCTGATGAGTCTAAAGGTTAAGAACATTATGTAAACGAAATCAATGCTAGCCGGGCAGGATATCCCACACCGCGAAGTTGTAATTTTATGTTTTATTTTTTGTGTATCCATCAGATTTTTTTTTCCTTTTTAAATGACCCTGGAAAGATTTAACCTTTTCGTTTTTGCGTCGGTTCTCAAATTCTGACACCAGACATTCCATCTATTATAGTTCCATACGAGATAAAAATACAATTTGCGGTATTAGTCCTCTTGAAGCTTTACAGACTATAAACTGACTTAATCAACTGACGGAAACGGCATTCCCGGGGTAGCAGAGCGGTGAGCGATGAAATAAATTAGCTTAGCGAATCGAAAGTTGAAAATTTTGTGGTACATTTCAAAATGATCCGGACTGACCTCTGAAACACGAAGTCGTTTGCTTTGCTTCTTAATTCATGAGATAATACAGAAAATTGCTCTGTACAGTATCCCAGGAAACTGAAATATTGATGAATTGCAGGATATTTTTGGAACACTCACCTGCCTCTTAGTAGATTTTGTGCGTCAGTAAAATCATTAAAAATGTATGCGTGGCGCAATAAATTTTGGGTCCGAATATAAATAGCTGGCGTTCGAAATCGAAAGTTTCTACGTCCACGACGACAGTCGCATTGAATTCGCAACGAAAAAAAAAAGCGAAAAAAAAAAAAAAAAAAAAGGGGGAGCAAAGCGGAAATTGAGGGCATGGGGAAATTATCTTTACATTGATTGGCTGTCGTAGGCGGAAGTGTGTCCGAGATCTCAAGCCTTCCTTGCTGGCCGACTAGACAACCACATTGTAACCTTTCAGGTAAAATTTCCTCACAACCCCCGTACTACATTATACATCATTATACATTCAGTTCTTGGATAGAGAAAACAATGACAACAACAATACATTGCCATTGGGAAAAGAGGTAATTTAGTGTTAACAACTGAGTTGAAAACGTAAATTAGCCACCGTAAAGGGTAAAAAAGCTGACGTTTCGAGCGTTAGCCCTTCGTCAGAGCGATTGGATCCAATTGCTCTGACGAAGGGCTAACGCTCGAAACGTCAGCTTTTTTACCCTTTACGGTGGCTAATTTACGTTTTCAACTCAGTTGTTAACACCTGAAATTACCTGCTATACTCTCCCACCGACGCAGCACCACAGTTTCTTTAGAAACTTACTCCTTTATTCAACAGTGAAAACAGATTTGTTTTTCAATAGTATGGGGCTGTGCGAAAATTTATCGCCTTTCATTCTTCAACGCTTCAGAAACTGAAAGTCGTTCTCTAGCACTTCCCTTACAGACCTGATAGCGCTACATCCGGTCTGAATCATTCGACAAAAGAATTTCTATCAGTTCCGTCAGGAAATATTTACAGTTTCAGAGTTTCAGAAAGATACGGGTTTATTATAGCCCTTGGGTAAGGGGGTTTGTTTCTAAAACGAAATTTGCAGCTGCGAAGGATTTTTAGTGAAATTTGGCAGAACTTAAAATTTATGCATATATAATATTTACAGTACAATGCTGCGAGACATATCAAACGCTTTGTAAGACACCTTCAAACATTTGTGTTAGTGGAGTAGACTTTTTTTCTTAACTATGAAACTACCATTAAGAAAAAGTCCTATTGTCTTAGAGAATTTTGAAGAATACCAGTAACTTCGCCCAAATGAAATACTGACACGTTCCACACGGAAAGCGGCACATCAAAGCACCCACTTTCCCTGTTAGTATGCACTGAAAGAAAGGTTAAAGGTTTAATTTCTGGTTTCCGATCTGCTTGGTTACACCGGATTGTCAACAATCGGTATCAATTCGTGCTGCAGTGGGCGATCGTTACGGTTATTGAAATATTTCCTTGTTTACCCTCGAATCGCTGACGAATTCCAAATTTTCGCGGTTTAATTCGTAAGAAACTTGTTTTTCATTTGAACTTGTACTGTATAAACAAAGAAAAAAAGGGGAAAAGAACTGGTTTTTCAACGAGAATTAATTTCGCTTCTGAGAAGTTATTTATGGATCGATTTTTCGCGGCTGTGTGTACGTGAGGTACTGCACAAGGGGGTTACGTCATTGACATTTGACCATAGCAACAGGGAGATAAAATTTCAGAGAAAGCGTTTGTTCTAAATTTATCAGCCAATCAGATGGAAGCATTTTGTATTCCTTTCTAACCAATAAAGGAAACAGACTTTACGCTAACCATCTAAAACAGGGCTGAAGCGACAGAGTCGTAGTTCGGACTGCTCCTATTGAATCGACGTTATTTATCTCGCAAACCCTTTTAAGATGGCACCCGCTGAAGTCAGTCATACACCGAACCTCTCCACAAATAGAAGAATGAAAACTCAAGACGAAAAATACGCTCACGATCTTGCCTGCGACTATATTTACTTCCACAAATTGGGAATGGAGTCGCACAAAGCTAACACAAGAGTTGCTGCAATTTTGCGGAGAGTTGGTGGAGAAGTGGAGAGAAGGCATGAAGTTTTATTGAAAAATATGTGCGAAAGGCTACATCTTAGAACAGCTAATGTTGAAGACACTTTTAGAGGCGTCGCGGAGGAAATTTTCAGCACAGAAATCAATTGGGGACGTATCGTAGTTTTGTACTGCTTTGCCGCTGAAGTTGCTGTATTTTGCAGCCAAAACGACATTAATATCGTCGACGATATTGTAAGATGGCTTGCTGAATATGTCAGCGAGAGAAAACTCAATGAATGGATCAGGAAATCTGGAGGATGGGTTAGTGAAAAGCTTTTAATATATGAGAGTCTTATTCGCGTAAATTTACGTTTATGCTAAACCTTGTTCGTTGCCACATCAATCGATTCTCGACACGATGAAAAAAAGGTAACAAGTAGTTTTTCGGTTTCCTCCTTTTTCCCATCCTGTATAAACTCAAAATGGTTAACGGGAAGTTTTGCTATAGTGAAACGGGAAGAAAATTTTGGTAAATTTCGGTTTTTTCCCACGGGAAGTTTCAATGGAAGCCCAAAGTGACTGGAAATGTTTGAATTATTTATAAAGGGCAGCTGGTTCTGGAAGCCCTTAGAGATAGAGTCATCTTAGGTTTAAAATCATTCGAGGAATGTTTGCAGGAAATATTTTCAGAAAAAGGCGATTATTTCAGGGTTTTGAGACTATCATGCTCTCTTTTGTAAATCCTCATTCAACACGAAACTAAGTTACGTGCAATTATTTCGAGTTAGTGAAAGTTTTGAATATTTATATTCCCTACGCCTTTTTACCGCAACTTCGTTGTAAGATTTTGTCGCTGATAAGCCGAACTGAATGGCAAAAGAAGATTATTGATAGCGGCCCGATCGAAATATAAAAGTTCCCTTTCTTGCCAGAAACGATGGAACCACTTTTTTGGTCTTATATCACGCGATGATCGCTGCTTCCGTTGTTCGTCACGTTGACTTTGCCCAGTCACGTTGATGGCCTTTGTTCTGTAGTTCAGATCTCTTACGAAGTACCTAGATTAAGTACTGAAAGCCAAAATAGACAGAAAAACAGCGATTCAGTATTTTTTCACTAGCCTTTGAAGTATTAAAACCGTTTATTTTCTTCAGCGGGGTGTAACCATTCTTCACATACTTTTTTCAAGGGGCTTTTGTATTGAGCTTGTGAACAATGTAAATGTTTTCCGAGAATTAGCGGACGCTCTCTTTGAATTATTCCCAAGAGGAAAAAATTGAAATTCCTAAACAGTTTTGGATTAGATGCAGCTTTTCATAAGCTTGATCTTCTGTGGTTGATAGTTATATTTCATTTTTCTGCTTCCTTATACTTCCAAACTCATGAAAAAGTGGCAAAAAATCCACTGCTTTGAGGGACTCTGTTCTTATTTACTTACAGTCAAAGCACATTATAGGGCAAATTTTTTCCTTTTGAAACCTGTCTAATCCTGTCTTTGGCAAATTCTATAGCTTTTTTTTATTTTTAGCGATAAAGTCTATCATTGTTTGCTAACAAGCTTTTAACATTTTTTTCATATCAATAGGATGCATTTTGTGAGCAGTTTAAAGATGTCAAAGCAGAGAGTGAGAAATTTTGGTGGAACAGTATTCTTTACACAACGCTGGGTCTTGGAACCCTGGCTGCAATGTTGTATGTGAAGAGCTAGACTCAGCTGTGATGTAAAGTTCAAAACAACAGTTATGCCTCATTCCAGGTCAGGATATCTATGGTACCAATATGCATGGGCTTGCGATTTGCTCCCTGAAAAGCAGAGGTGAATTGGAGGCTGCAAGAACCATAGTTGGTCAACTTAGGATTGTCAAATATCACAACAGACAGAAACATACTAGTCAAGATTACAACCATGTTAGTAATCTATGTTTGAACTGGTTCCTCTGCAGTGGAACTGTGGGAGTCAGAAAGAAACAGAGAACATTGAATTAAACCAAAAACATCGACAAAGGGCTTGATCTAATCAGCCTGCAAGAAAAATGTTGTGTGGACGTGTATTTTAGGTCAAAGATTTTTTCAGAAACAATTTCTATATTTTACCTAGCTCCAGTTATGGTTAGTTTTTTTTTAATAATTCTAGTTATATCAATTTGGGTAATTATGAACACTTAACAATACTTAACAATATCTTGATCTAGTTAGAGGAGTTGATAAACAATATTTATGATATGACCCTAATTTCATTTTTTCCAATTTGAAGTTAATAATTTTAACTTTTATCTTACAGATAAAATTAAAGTATCCATGTTAATGGAGAATTTTATTGAATTAAATATGTTGATCTTTGTTTAAGAAACAGCCTTAGTGTTTGCTCATACAAAATTTTGGCTTTTTGCCTGTGGAATTGTTTTCCAACTTGGATAAAGTTTGTTTAAGGTGGCTTTTTGCGTTAAAATATATTCTCCGAGTGTGTTCCACTGGCAGTTTAATGAGAACCAGGGGGAAAACTTATTTTGAAGGGATGAAAGTGTCTTTAGAAAATGATAAGAAAGCATGATAAGGTTACAAATTTGTTTCAAGAAGTCCAAGAAAGGGCGAAACAAGAATAGACCTGAAATCATTGCAGAATGAGAGGAGATGAATGATCTCTCAAGGCCATTGTTTGAACCGATAAACGGATGATTTCATGTTATGTAACATGCGGGCATTTTGTCAGTACCTCCTCTTGCCAAATTTCTCAGATTTTCATCCATTTAAGGTCATTTTTTATTTCCAATGCATTACTTCATTTGCATAAGAACAATAGCCCTATATCACTGCCTTATACAGTTTTTCCGGAAACTATCTGTTGCTGGAGGGGATGTATATGGCAGATTTGAGAGTGGATAGAGGAATTGTAATAAGCTTTAATTTTACGGCGTCCTCGTAAAGGAATTTAAGAACTGTAAAAGTGTGCGGCGCAATTGGAGGCCTTGTAAACAAATCCCGTAGGACAGGCGTGACCTTTTTGCATTTTTTTAACGATCGGAGACGAGGAAAGCACAAGAGAATGATCTTCTTGGTCTCCTGAAAAACGCCCTCATTCAAGTTTGGTCTACAAGCAGTTGTCACGATGCACGAGGGCTACAACCGGAAGTGTCACCTCGAACCGCGGGTTTTCTATGGTCGTAAAAATTGTTTACAACGTTAGGGATGTTTGGATAGCCTACTTAAGCGTCTCATGCGGAGGGAAGGTGAAAAATAACTCTCTCTTCCACCAAAATAAGCTGTTTTAGCAACGAAAACTGTGTTTACACGTGGAGAGCTCGTGAAATTTCACTGTCACGTTTAATTTTAACCTGCGTGGTATCACGGACATCACGTGCGTATTAAACTCGATACGAACACTTGAAACTTTGTTCGTTGAGCTTGCGAGCTTGCCGTCCAACTGAACTTTGGTTGTTTACATAATTGAAACATTGCAACGGTGGAAATCCTGTGCATACGGCTGATTTCTCATCTAAGTTAGGAACGATGATTTAACACGCAAAAACCGCCTACCAGCCTTCACCCTCCGTGACCTTCTCTACTGTCGTAGTTAAATCCTGCACGTAATTGTTTTTGTATCTTATTACAGGGAACTTCTTGCAACACTCAAATGAAACCATTTTGATTGTTTTTAGTTCGCCTCACTCCACTAACTTCCTCTCAAATTTTATTTTCCAGCTGAGTCGATCGTGATCTTTGCAAGCACAATATTCTCGACAAGGGACGCTGATTGAGCTGTATCACTCAAAGTAATAAATTATTTGGTCTTGCGGGGATTACAAAACGACCCCCTGACCGAAATACTTCTCCCACATGCGGCATTTATACACAAGGGCACTCATATGGGTCAAGCAAATGGATGAGTCAAGACGTTATCTGCTATTAAACCTTTTAACTCCCAGATCTTTTAAGTAATACACCTCACTGTCGCCATACCAATTCTTGTGATGTTAGTTTGGAAAATTTGGTATTGGATCAACCAATAATTCCTTAATAGATATTTTTCTTTCCTCTGATCACTTGAATTCATGATATTGTATTGACATTGTGAGGGGAAATTCTGTCTTGGTCACTCATGGGAATTAACGGTTAAAATATTTACTGAAGGTTTGGTAGAAAACAGTTAGCAGCTAGACTTTGACACCAGGGTCAGAACTAAAAGGTTTCAGCATGCTAGGAACAGGGAAATGTCTTGCACAAATAGAACGTGATGCGCTAACTTATCACATGACTTACTTTCAACGCGATTCAGCGGAACTTGTTCAAAACACGTCACCTCCAATGTTCAACTATGTGGTTCATTCAATCTAAATCTCTTTTTACTCGTGATATATAAATTATTTGTAAACGATGCTTTTGCTCGTGATTCTCTTGTTTTTTAGAAATAAAAGACCCTAACACTGTCAACAGTACATTTTCGATTTGGGAACATGGTTACCCTTTGACTTCCCAGACGTTCTCGAGCATTTTCCGAAGATTACCGAACGAATATTTTTATGGTTCGATCACCCTTAGGATGATGATCGAGCATGCCTAACGATCTTGATAAAACCTGATAAGTGATTCTAAAATTCCTGATTCTTTTTCAAAACACGTCATAACATGGGTGCACCAGGAAAATGCCTTTTTTTTCCCGCCGGAAATGACCACTGATTGTTCATTCTCCCCTTTCCCTGTTAAACGTTTCCTTATGAATTAGTTACGAGAAGGTGGTGTTAGATCAAGATGACAACCTTTATCTGATGAGATTCTGGTAGATTTGAGTAATTTCATTGCACACCTGTTAACTGGATGATGTATGGGAGAAGTTACACGTTAATCACCTCTGGTAGTTAAAGGGGTCAGGGTTGCATCGTAGTGTTCAATATAGATTTTCCTCTGTTACTAAAAGAGATTAGCTTCGCCTACCCACGGAAGGACAAATTCGAGCGAAAAAATGAAAACGCATCCTTTGGGCCAAAGTTTGGGCAAAGGTTACGAAAGTGTTTAAAGCTGGTGTTTTGTTGGTATCTATTATCTCTCCATCGAAAACTTATCCGTCTATCACAGCATACGAATTTTAATCAGAACTACGAACGAGTTCAAGATTACCCTGTAGGAACATTCAAGAAATTGTTGGGTATTAAAAATGTCACTTTCCATTGACAGTTTTAGTGAACGAATCCGTTCCTAGATTCCTAGGCAGATGAAAAGTACACAAAGTTATTTACAAATCAAATGCTCGTTCTCCTGGAACACATACGAGAGAAAACTGGTACTTTGCATCCAGTGGTCATGTATTGTTGTCATTTCTATTTCCAGCCGCTTGCATACAGAATTTCAATTGCATCACAAAGAAAAGACGCTTAATATAAATATAATCGCTTTGTACGTGCAGACATCACGTGAAAATTGCGCAAGATACCTCGCCACAGGCAGCTGACCCCTTGCAGATTTTTGTTTCCTCTGTAACGGCAACGATTCATCAACCGGGTTTGAGGGGAGGGGGGGGGGGGGAGAGGCGGATATTTCAAAAGTGTTACAACCTTGAAAATATATGATAAATACATATATCTTTCGTTTTCCTATCAAAAAGTGACTCTTTCGGTGAGAAAGTAAAAGGTCTATAAATTTAATTTACATTTTCAAATTAGCAACGTTTTTGGAAACGGGTGTATATATCTTTCTCTCTATGTATATACATATATATATATATGTATATATATAAGTATGTATGTATTCTTTGATTGAAAAAAGTAACTCTTCTTCGTAATCGCTAACTGAATAAAAGAGTGCGTTATTTCCACGTGACTTTTTACAGACACTGATTGGCTGGTTGGTATGTGCAACTCGCGGTCACGCGCGTTACGTTCCATTCACTCCAATCTGGGCTTTGTAATATTATAACACGTTACAATCACGAGATCTTTAGTGAGATTTACCACCTCTTTGTTGGTTTCAAGATCCCTGGAAGTACGTTCTCTCGTGGCGTAGAGTTTTGGAAAGTCATCAGGACCTGCAGATCGTGATGCAGCAGGACATCATCAAGGGGATTGCGATTGCCATTTTGTTCGTGTTTACCGTCTTTGCCGGTTTGGTGCCATTGAAAATTCGTCCGGGGTCAGGGACCGCCAGCGTACGGCAGCGAATCCTCAGTTACTGTAACTGCTTCGCTGGGGGAGTATTTTTTGCGACATGTTTGTTAGATTTGCTGCCGATGATCCGAGAAAAGTATGAAGAAGCGTTTCATCTGGCTGGTATCCATCCGGTATTTCCCGTTGCAGAGTTCACGACATGTATGGGTTTCTTTCTCATCTTGACTGTAGAACAGATCGTTCACTCTTGCCATGGTTCTTCCTTGCTACACGTAATGCATGGCGACCACACAACGAAACAGCCCCTTTTGAATAATACTCCAGATGATGGTTTCTATTCGGGTAGCGAAAGGAAAACACGAAAGAAAAACAAACACGGAGAGTCGAGTTTGAGAACTTACATATTAATCGTCGCCTTATCGTTGCACTCAGTATTCGAAGGACTAGCACTGGGTTTGATCACAGATGTCGAGCGCCTGGTACAAATCGCCGGAGCCATCGTGATACACAAATCGATCATTGCGTTTTCGTTAGGTGTGAACTTAGTGCATCACGAAATGCCAACAAAAACCGTCGTCAAATCATCTGTACTGTTTGCAGTCATGGGCCCGATTGGCATTGCAATTGGAATTGCGGTGCTACACAACTCTACTGAATTTACAAGCAGTCTCTACTCAGGCATTTTACAAGGAATTGCAAATGGAACTTTTTTATTCGTGACATTCTTTGAAATCTTCCAGCGAGAGCTGTCAGAGCCTGGCAGTCGTCTTCTCAAGGTACTAGCTATAATCGTTGGTTATTCTGTGGTGACGGGCTTGCTGTATTATTCAAATATTCTGGAACACAGCGAAACGGACGTAGAGGTGAATCAAAAATGAACAACAAATGCGACTGTTCTACCAAATGTTGGATCTTAAGTTGTGTTAAGAGCCGCAAAACACTACTACAGAAATGCTCTATCTTTTCCCATAAGGAATGGTATAATGTCGTAACTATTTGATTTCAGAATTATTAGCCTTCCATAAATTTTAGAAATAGAAAAGTGAACTTTCATGAATACACCAGGAGAGATCAGAGGACATTGGAAACAATACCCTCATCTACCCTCTCCATGTTTAATAATTATTGTATAGTACAAAGACCATAGAACAGAGACTATATGATGAAAGACTTGATTGTATCTGTGCAATAAAATTGCATTTTATCAAATCTTGGTTATTTAATCCAGCTGGCCTAATTGTTACAAGCACATGTCAGTGAAAGAGTTAATGACCATTTTCAGTAACTCTGAAAACAAGACTTCAAACATTGTATCTTAATGTTATGTAATTATCTAAACTCCTCTTTGATTATGGACAATGAGGGCTAAAGCTATCTTGTGAAGGATGTATTTTTGAATGTTTGATAATGATTGTTATGCAGCATTCCAGGCAACAAAATGTGAGGTGTCCATGATAAATTCATCACACTTGCCAAATATTTTTTAAGAGAAATCTTTAGTTTTCCCCTCCAGTTATTATAGATAAACCTTGTTTTTAAGTTGTTAACACAAAGCTTATGAATTCTTTCATGTTGCTTTGGTTTACATGTAATCACAATTTTGCTCTCTTAGTTCTTAGTTCAAGATTGATAATATATTACTAGAGCTGCATGCTGATATCATTGTATCAGAAAACTGCATAGACAAGACTAAACAACACTAGTTTGTCTCTGTGTTTAGATACAATCATTTCTTATGATAATGGTTTCAAAGATTATACACACAAAACTTATTTTTAACTGAGGAATCTGATGATAATCTGTAATTAAGAGTATCTAAATTTATTATTTGTGAAAAGCAATGGTGACGATGGTTCAATAAAAAAAAGAGAACAAGCCTTGATCCTTGGGGGTTGATGTTCTTGGAATTTGTCTTGATAGTAAACTGTTGAGGTAGCACTGCAGACTGGAAAAAAATGAAGATTTTTTATTTTGTCTTTGTACCAATTTGAGGGAAATTTCTTGTAAGTCAATTTTAATTTACTATGGCTTGTAATTGATGTAAAAATTTCGACCTGTTTTCTTGTTCAGTGAGATGGAAATCTGAAACCATTTGTGACTTGGACACTTGCTTTCTCACATACACGAGTCTATTTTCATATGTTCATTTTTGGGGTTGTTGTTACCTCTTTCTGAAAATGTCTCCTTAGTTGAAAAAGGCAAAACTCCAACCATTTTCAAGCAAAAGGTACTGAGAAAGAGAACTTCAATTACAGAAAGTCACTTGAGTAAACACTTAATTCTTTAAGTTGTTGGTAAAGAAGTTAGTACTGAAAATTAATATTTAGATCTCATGAATGAAAGGGTGAACTCAATGTAGAGTGCTAAACTGCCATACTGTCACTTGGTAAAAGTAAAGCCTTTATACAGGCCCAAGTGGCCCATGGGGCTGGTGCTTAACTCTGGTTTCCTTAGCATGAAGCGGCTAGGAGTATTGCTACTCCCCCCTGGATGGAATGCTAGTCCATTGCAGGGTTACCCCCAGCATTTTTGCTGGTACCCATTTGTACACCTGGGTGAAGAGAAGCACTGTGAGAGTAAAGCATCTTGCCTAAGAACACAACACAATGACCCTGGCCAGGGCTCGAACCCAGACCATTCAATCCGCAACCAAGCATACTAACCATGAGACCAACACACCTCCACTACACTGTCACTTGATGATTAACAAATGTCGATGTATTATAAAATGAAGTCTCTTTTTTGTGCACAAGTATTCTCTTCATAATCACTCATTAGTCAGCCACTGAGTTGAGATGAAAAATTTACCCAAGGGATGGAGTAAAGTTTGATGGCCCCTTACCCCCTCCTCCCAAACCAAAGGACAGTTCTTCACCTTCACTGGTTTGCCGCCAACTGTGATTAACCCTTTGCTATCAGAGACCTCATTACAATGGCTACTGTGTCCCTATGAATGGTTTATGAATTTGCTTAGTTTTATACCCTCTGCAATAACAATAACCACTTGAGAAGGCACTGGTTACAAATTAAAGCAACTTTTCAGTAGTGTCATAGTTACATGGGAATGATGAACATGTGAAAACTACAGGAAAAGTGACTGCTTCACTCAGAAAAATCTATGACAGCTTGTTCAAGCTTTTGAAATGCTGGGGAAAATATTAAATCTTCTTTACCAACATATCAGTTAAAAGAGGAAATACATCAGCTACTGGACACTTAAATTCAAGAAGATACTTGTGTTGACACATGTGCTTAACCCTTTAACTCCAGGAAGCGATTAACATAAAACTTCTCCCTACAATATCCATACATTCTTTAGAAAATAGGTAATGAGAATATTCAAACTTATCAGGTAGAAGCCACTGTCTTGAACTAGCACCAAGTTCTCATAACTAATTTACAAGGAAATGTGTAGCAGCTACAGGGGAGAATTAACAATCAGATCTTGAGAGTTCAAGGGTTAAATCAACATATTTAGTAAATCATAACTTTTAAAACATCATTTCTTTTTTTTATTCTCTATTGTATGTTGCGGGTTGCAATTTCTAATTTACTTATTTCAAATTCATTGTACTTTTTTGGTGTCCCTGTGTGTAATCTTTTAAAGCTTTGACATTTTAAGGTTTTTTTCCCCTCCTACCCTGGTTAGCTACAATGCTATTTTGCAGACACAAAAAAGTATATCCTATGTGTCATTTCATAAGTGGTAATACATTTGAATGACTTAAAATTCTGCAAAACAGCAACAAACATTTTGTAAACTGTTACATGTTCTTTAATGTCATGCTTGAAGAAGGAAAAGAAGAGCATTATCGCTGATAATCAAATAGGGTGGCACTTATCATTTATCAGAATTTGTGTCATAGCACATACAACATAATAGTTTTTGTGAGTTAATTGATGGGTAATTAACTATGGGAGCTCTTTGTCAAAGTTTCCAATATATGTGTGAAGCTATCTACTGCTTACTAATACCACTCATTCAACTTAAATCAAAATACTCTACACAATTTATTTGACTACACTTAGAAGTCAACTAAAGTCACCTGTTTCAGACACAAAGAACTTTGAAGTTTATACCATTAATTGTTGATAATACTCTTAAAATCTTTTTAAAGCCATTAAGTCCCACTAGTGACCAAGACAGAATTTCTCCTCACACTATCAATGTGATATCAAGCAGACTAGTAATGAGAATAAAGAAAATATCAATTAGGGGATTATTGGTTGATCCAATTCCAAATTCTCAAAACTAACATCACATAAATTGTTTGGCAGTAAGGAGAAATACTCATGAAATCTTGGGAATCAAAGGGTTAATAGTAATGCAATTCTCTTGATCTAAGGTCATCAATGAATAATTTAGGTTAAAAAAATGTACTTTAGTTTAAAAAACACCTGGTGATGGCTTTTAAAGAGATTTCTTAAATAATCTAGTGGGCTATCATTACGGGCAAAGCATCCAAGGCTACAGTCAACCTTACTTTTTCAACTTCAAATTTTTCCATGATTTAAAAGAATGTCATGGTAAAATATTGCTGTAATATTGTGCAACTCTAGGGTGCATAAGAAAACAAGGCAGACATGAGAAAAACAAGACATTGCAACGTTTTGAATTGCCAGCTGGATGATTCACCTGCCTATCACATTTGTTTTGCATGTCACTATCACCAAATGTTGCACAGAAGAAATAATGTTATTCATCAAACTTCTGTTCCCTTTTGATCTGCATCAACTTCCATGCGAGTTTCATCTGCCTGGGACTTTGTATCCCCTGTCTGGGTTTGGGAGGAATCCTCCTTATTGCCTGAGGGTTCCTCTTGAGTTAGTGCCACATCTGCCTGAGTCTGGGAAGTTTCTTCTTCAGTTTGTGTGGCATCTGTCTGGGAGGAATTCTCCTCATTGGTTGAGGGTACCTCTTGGGTTTGAGACACATCTGCCTGAGTCTGGGAGGTTTCTCCCTTAGTTTGTGTGGCATCTGCCAAAGTCTGGGAGGAATTCTCCTCATTGGTTGAGGGTACCTTTTGGGTTTGTGACACATCTACCCGAGTCTGGGAGGTTTCTTCTTCAGTTTGTGTAGCATCTGCCAAAACTGGGGAGGAATCATCCATTTTGCTGGGGGCTTCTTCCTGCTCTTCTGAGGCACCAGCTTGAGTCTGGGAGTTTTCATTCGATTTGCTTGAGCTTACTCCATCATTTTCATTTTCAGGGATTTCCATTTTGCTTTCAGCTTCATCAGACAGACTTCCACAACTGTCCATTGGGGTCTGACCAACTGATGTGTCACCCTGCTTTTCAGAGCTATCAGTCTGATTTGAAGCCGTAAGCTTCTCATCAAAGAACTTAAAGATTGAATCAAAAGCTGCATGTGAAGTGACCTCATGTTTCATTGTACCTAAAATAAACGGAAAAGAAGTTATTGCATATCAGTCTATAACTAAGAAATATTATGGCACTTCATAAAGTTATTTTTACTAAGTTGTAAACAAAAATAACTCAGTATCATCCTCAGAAAGAAGATCAAAATAGTTTTACAAAAGGTGTATCACAGAACAAGAAATTTTTAACCTCACTGTGTTTTTTTTAACTATTACACCCTAAGTATTCTCCACTCTGTTCTATTCACATTTTCTGTAGGACTTTCAAGGAGAATTTGTTTCACAATCACAAGCTTCCTAAATTGGTGATAATTTCCTTTAATCTCCTGGTCCTTACATTTGATTCAAGTGCAATACTGTTAAGAGAAATTAGAATCCAGTTATTTTTGGGGGTTAAAAGGTTAATGGTGCAGATGTTCATTTTCTATGAATTAAGTGTGTTCATGAATTGAGATCAATCCACTTTAAATGCTTCCTATTACAGTGTCCCCTTCCCCTCTGCCTTGCTCTGTGTTGTTCACTGCCACAGTATCCTGGGCATCTAGCAGATTAACACTGCATGTAACAGAAGAGGCAACAGGTGTCCCTACAGGGAGTGGTGCAGGTGTCAGTAGTAGACGGCCTCCTTTGGAAGATGCTTACAATTGACTCATGGTGCAAGAGGAGAAAAAGTAAAAAACCCTGTCCTATAATCCTTGAAAGAGGAATTTACTGAAGTGGGTGTAGAGGGAGAAAAAAGAGTTATCTATCTTCTCACCAGCTGAGACCAGCTCACAATCAGCACCTTTGTAATCTATAATGGTATCCAGAGGGAGGTCTGAAGAGACCCAGTTGCGTGCATGCTACAACAACAATAACAACAACAAACTTTCATTAATGTATGACTCATTAGACCTTTTTAAATTGAATGTCAAAACTAATACTTTCAAGATCCTATTTGTTATATCCCATTATTCTGGTTACATAAAGGTTGCTGGGTGATTATGATGCAATCATAATTAAATGGTGTGATTATCATGATTACAATTGAAATTAGGGCAACCAACACCAAGAATTTGTCAGACTAATAGCAGAGCTCGCAGAGCGTAGCCCCATAATTATACAAAATAGTTGTAAACCATCAAGCTGAAAAAATTTGGATGTACGACTGTACAACCATATGACCCTACGACTGTACAACCATACAAGGTGCTACTTTTAACATGTGTGGTCAACTGTACCGCGGGCATGCCAATGCCATGGCTTTGTTCAGTAGTCCAGTGGTCAGTACACTGGGCTCCGAGTTGGACAACCCAGGTTCTAGTCCTAGCCGGGGCAAGGCATTGTGCCCTTGAGACATGCAGGAAAAAAAAAAAAAATTCGAGCTCCGCTTTTAGGCTTGGCTAAATCTATATATTAATCAAGAAGTTCTTGACCTTGCAATAGTTTCCTTTATTTTTATGACTTTAATGTTTGATTCAGGGGTGACACTTTGGAGGGAAATTAGATGCTTGTCAATCTTAGAGGGTTAACCCTAAGAGTCATTAGAATCGAATTTCTCCTAAGAATATCACCCCAACACAGCAAACATTAAGGTCAAGAGAATAACGAAAACTACCACAACTTGAAGAAGCTCTTGCTTTTTAACCCTTTACACCCTAAAATCAGTATGCATATTCTCCATACTGCTTTTAACACATTTCCTAAGATTCTGACAAGGAGAATTTGTTTACCAATCAAAAGCTTCTTTCATTTGTGATCATTTCCTTTATTTTCATGACCTTAACATGTAATTCAGGGGTTATATTGTAGGGAAAAATTTGATGCTAGTCACTGTTAGGATTTAAAGGGTTACACAAATTCTCCTTTTCAACATCTTGGGAAATGTGTGGATATGTTGGGATGTGTTAGGGTGTAAAATGTGCAGACCATGCACATAAGAGTTTCTTTTATATCTAGGGTTTAATGTTTAATGCTCTTAATAAGTTTTCTTCTAGGCATCTCGAGTAAGTGGATGAGTAACCAGAGAAACACTGCAAAAAAAACAGCAAAGTTAGTGGATCAATATAAGTATATGGGCAACTGCCCACCTACACTTCCCCTACACCAACATTAATCTTAACTTGTTGTCAATCGACCGTTGTTGAGTTAGGGGAGGGGTAGATGGGCAGTTGCCCAGATACCAATATTGATTCAAGTTTGCTGGCTGTCAGAGCTTTTTTTGCACAAAAACAAAAACAGATACTAGCAAACTTCTCCAAAAGCAACAAGTGCTTGTGGTTTCAGTGGCTACTCAATTCCAAAGCACCAGCCACTATAACTATACAGAAGAGTTAAAAATCTGTCTAGATTGTACATAAATTTTAACCTTCGCAGGCTCCTGATTTCTTATGATCAGCATCTACCAATCTGTGCATAACAATCCTCTAGCAACAACGTCCCAGTATCTCAGTTAAAATATATGAAAATCATTTGATATGTGAACTGCAGTTGAAGAAACAAATACAGAAGTGATCCTTGCAGTTACGAACACTACTCATAATAAGTAGTAGTGAAAATAATGCCTGAAAAAAAAATTCAGGTCCATATGCAATTTGAACCCATGACCTCTGCGATACCAGTATCTGTTCCCAGTACCTTTTTCATCCATGCACTAAGTTTCTTGTCTGCCCTATGGTGTGAAAGACTGTGCACAGAGTCTGTAAAGGCAATGGCTTTTACCCTTTCCATGATACCTTCACACTTTTGAAGCTGAAAAAAAGAACAGCGCATAGAGGTTTATTAAATATTTGACCTGAACCAGTTTACAATGCAACTACTGATACCACTATCACTCAAACAAATCAAATTAGCCAATCACAGTTTAGGAATAAAAGTACTCCATCTTGGTTTGGAAGTATCAATGGGACATCCTGTATTGCATAGTGTTATCATTTAACACTCAAAGTTTCACCATATGCAAGAAATTCAAACAAAAATTCAAACAAAATTCAAACAACATATTCAATGTGTTCAATTACCCCTTCCACAATGACGATTCCTCCATAACTGTGGGCCACAACAACTATCGTCTGAGCTACAGCCTTTGATATGAAGTTGTCCCATACATAGGAAAAGTGCTTCTCTGGGGATTCACTGCCCTTAATAGGAAAAAGATGGAGTATATATTAAACTCAGTAAAAGTTAACAGTCTCTAAGTTGCATTATTAAATTTCTCAGGTAATAAAATTAACAATCAACAGGTTCACTATCCAGTGAAACAATTCCTTGACTGTCAAATTAAGGTAATTTATAGGTACCCTACCCTGATGATTTTTCTATGTCTGTTTGACCACACATAGTTTTCATTTCCATTTGTGATAAGAACTCCATAACCTTCCTATTCAAAACAAACAAACAAAATAAAAGAGGAGAATTACTTTCATCATCAACCTAAAGACATGCTTTAAATGGGGGTAGGTGGGGTTTTACTCTAAAAGTTAGCACCTGGTCCCTGCAATATGGATTGAGAGGTTTGACTTCATATTAGGGCCAAGACACCATTCAGACTTGGTACCCATTTAGTGGTACTGTGTCTGGGGACCAAACAGGACATTGTTTAGACACACTGGTTGTCTGGAAAAAGTATTTCTTCTTAGCACTCATGCAAAAAGCTTTGCACCCAACATTCTTTTTGTAGTTTGCAATATGTTTATGCCATTTTAGTGACTGCATGGCAGGGAAGCATGGAAAGAAAGCACAGGAATCAACAAAAACGTGTTCAGACAAGTTCCAAGTGGTGCCCTTGGACTACCCTTGGAGCTAGTGCCTATGACTGTCTCAGGGTATGGTGCTCAGATTTTTGCTTGGGCACCAACAAAAAGCTTTGTTCAGACTGGTGTGACATGTGACAAGTGAGAATTGGTCCAAACAGATATCAGCTGTTTTGAAAATGAAATACGTTTCAAGCTGCCAGGTTGGATTGCATGATGCATTACAGTTATTGCTATTATCCTCATGATCTCCTCGGGACTCCCACAAACAAACAGGTACTGTAGGATGATAAGTATGATTTTTTTGACACCCATTAAGAAAATGCAACCATTTTTCCTGCATTTGTTTCTAATTTCCATTGCAGTTGGTTCTTGTTTCTCAATTTTTCTAAACAATCTCATTAAAACAAGAAATTCTTGCTGATTTGACAGCAACTTGTTCCACCATTAGAGTTTTCCTTCAAGAGAACTTACAATATTTTGAAAGGTACTTGCATTCACTCCCTAAAAATATTTTAAACATTAAATGTTTTACCTGCATGGCCCGTTTGATGTATGGCAACATTGTTCCACTCTCCAAATCATCATTAATGATTAATCTAAGAGAAACAGAGACAATGACAAAGTAGTTCAATTAATTACTGTTATTGCTCAAGATGAAGTGATTCTATGATAAATCCCTATCTTACCACAGACCAAGGAAGATCATAAAAATTACCGACAAGAACTTACGCCTGGAGGAAGAAATCCTTCAGGGGAAGATTCAAACAGTGTGAACAAAGCTAAACATGGGTGAGGACAAAAACAGATGAGGTACCCTGGTACATGTATATTAAAAGCAAAGAAACTAACCAAAGAAAACAAACAAGCTAGCAAACTGAAAAAGAGGAAAGAAAAATAAAATCCTAATTAGTTGCTGTTCAAATAAAAAACAATAAAAAAAGTTGTACCTTCTTGCCCACTGTCCCGCTCTGACCACACCACTGCCGTGAATTAGGATCATCAGCTTTTCACTTTCCATTGCTTTCTTACTCATGAAAAAGAAACTTTCACCTTCACCAACTTTGGCATCAACCTAAAACAAAAATAATGGATTAGAAGATAATTTAATTCTATTTACTCTGTCTTCTTTACCTTTCTAATAAACCCCCTGCTAAAGTGTGAATTTTATAGATTACCAAAAACACATATCAAAATTGTTGATGTTGTGGTTTAGTCTCACTTACAGGAACAATAACTCTCTTTAGTTTATTCTCTTCATTCTCCAGTAAATGATAGATATACTCAGTGATGACCTAAAAAGACACAAATATCTATGAAATAAATCAGTATTGAAAAAATTTACTTAAAATTACTAACACCTCTATAGTTTTTGAGCCAATAAACTGAACATAGATTTTACTTGATTGAAAAAGTCTAACCAAGATAAATTGCTTCACAACTTTTTTTTTGCAACAATGGTCACACATATGGGTAAATTAATAGCTAGAAATATGAAGCAAGATATATACTGTATGTATACATGGGCCTAAAAAAAGGTATCAGTGAGTAAAAAGGCTTGCAGTATTCATACTTTTTTGTAAAAAAAAAATATACAAATGGTCCTGATGGTAGCTGACAGTTATTCCAAGTAGAGAAATATAGCGGCACATCAAAGATGATTCACAGAGCATTCAATTGCGCTTGTACATTGTCCTTCCATCTTATCTGTTCCTTGTAGCTCAAAGTTTTCCTCGTACTTCGTTCTTGGAAAACTGTGTGCATCTTGGAATAGAGGGAGTCTGCAGACAACTACCAGTACATGCTTTCACACCACACTGTTGTGTATATATTGTACAATATGTCTTTACTGGTGACCAATTTGAAAATTACTTTTCTGCCAAATGACAACATGGAAATAAAGGTGTGATCGGAGCATTGCTGTTAGCAAACATCTCAATAAAAACTGTATACATACCTACAAGAAGCTTACTTGATATATCATCTAAAACTAAAGGTTTGTCGTGAGTACATTCTAATCAATACGTTAAATGTTACAGTGACTACAAATCATACCTCTCCTAGTGCCTCATAATGTTTTTGGTTATATGCCCTATCACCCTCTTTCACTTCAAACTTAAAGGGTTCATCAGTCTCTATGTTTCTCAGCTTTCCTTCTGCAGAGACATAATTATAATGAAATAATTATAGAGCATTTTTCAATTGAGTGGTGTAAAGAAAAAGCCAAGCTATCAAGGAAAACAGTCACTCAAAACAAAGGAAAGTTCAAAACAAGTAAACTGTGCAATATTAGTGCAGGAAAGCGCAGGTGACCAAGTCAAAATTGCGTTAATTTACCTTTTAATCTGATTTGTTGAGAAAGTGGTACAAATTTTATGAATTAAACATGGAGCCAAGTAAAACAAAACTAAAGCAATCCCCAATTATTTTCAACACCAAAATTAAAATTGTTTTATATACTGAACAACTCAATAAAACAGTACTTTCGAAGGTTTCAAACTTGGTATAATATTTTCTTATGACAGCTGAGGAGAGTGAGTGAATGAGTGCAGTCTTGAAAGGGACTGTTATCAGTGACAGTGATCAAGCAGACATTTAGGCAACCAATGATTCAGGTTGCCAAAATGTCAGTTACAGTCAGCGACAACATTTCTTATAACCCTCTGTAACTCCCAAGATCTGATTGTTCATTATCCTCACTAGCTGCTACACATTTCCTTGTAAATTAGTTTCAGAATTTAGTATTAGATCACTTAAAACCTGACAAGTTTGAGTATTCTCATTACCTGTTTGCTAGATAAAATGTGGATATTATGGGGAAGAGTTACATGTTCATCACTTCTGGTGGTTAAAGTTTTAAGGACAACCTGTACTTTGAGCTCCTTATTTTAAGTCCAGAATTGGTTGAGTCTAGCCTGTAGAACCCAAGTCAAACTGATCACCTTTGACAGCAGTTAATAGCAGCTGTGTTCGATAACTCAATACTTGCTATGTTACGATTGACTGAGAGGGCAGTGTTCTATGCAAGATTCTTTTTTCCTGTCACAAACCTTCATTAAACTTGTATCCAAATCCTTCTAGAGTATCTGGGAAAGTATCTTCCTTTTTATTGCCTTTTGAACCCAGATCTGCTGAAGCAAATTTCAAAAAATGGTTCTGTAAACCAAGAAAAGTTTGGAGAAAGTGACGGGGAACTGTTATCAGCAGATAGAATGCTGAATATGAATTATAGCTTCTTTGCTTGATTTGAAAATGAAGTTAAAGTTCCACCCGAGTAACAAGATAGTAACAAATGGAACACAGCAAGAAGACCATTGCTGCAAATTTCAACAAGGAGCCTAATAAGGTTCAAAAATCTAGTGAGTAAATCACTGTCCAGCTGTGGAGTTTTTTTGTAGACATTATCCTCTTAACCCTTTACAACCTAACATCAGTATGGATATTCTCCATACTGTTCTCTGTATATTTCCTAAGGTGCTGACAAGGAGAATTAGTTGACAATCAAGAGTTTCTTAAATCAGTGAACACTTCTGTTATTCTCATGACCTTTATATTTGATTCAAGGTGACACTGTAAGGTGGGTTCCAATAAGGTTATATTTTAGCTTTAAAACTGCAAAAAAATTTAGCCCTTTTAGTGTAAAAATTGACAAAGTTTAGCCATGATCATACAAAAAGTTAATCATAAAAAGTTTCCTTTAAATCTTTACAGAAAGAAATAAACAGTTTGCCATAAAATGGACAAAATTTTAACTGTTAGCTGTAAACGTCATCACACCATTGAGACCCTATGTAAAGAGGAATTAGAGGCCAGTCACCCCCTAGGAATTAAAGGGTTAATAGCAATTTTCACAGGGAATAGCTTTGTACACCTTTGGACCCCCACCTCCCTCCCTCTCACCACAGACTATGAGCTATTTTTTAAACCTTCACTCTTTTTTAAAATGACTCAACTCACTTTGTCCCATATTGTCCTTCTCCCTGTCGTCTGAAAACTCTGACATCTGAACACAGCTTTGGTCACTTATTGCATCACAAGAATCTTTTAAGGGTCTGATTATGGAGATCTAAGGTAAAATTGAGTTTATAAGCAGTCTAAAGATCAGGTAACTTTCACTAAGGCATAGTTATACTTCCATTCCTGAAGGAAAAAAAAAAAGAATAATAAAATTTAAAGGATGATTTGGCTCTGGGGATGGCTGTCCCTCTGTAAGTTCTTATAGATGAAATAGGATAATTTAGTTTACCCTTTCACTACAATGCTGGGCCAAACAAACTAATCAAAAATCAGGGAACTGGATTGAAAATTGTGACAGAAGGGGATAGAATTATGAGTTAATGCCATACGTAAGGAGAGTACAAAATGAACCGTAAGTATAGAATACTGGTGACAGGTTAGCTTATTGCAAGGGCTGGAATTTAAATCATGCAAGTCAAAAGCCTTTACTATAAGCCAAAGGAGTATGGAAGTACAATTTTTAAAGGGGGTAAATTAACTATATCTGACTGAGAGGAACATTTTAAAAGGTAAACACCAGCCCTTCTGGCTAACTCAGAAGACAATAGGCTTTGGATCGAAGTTAAGTCTACTGAAATAAATTCACTGAAATACCTTTGGGTTGTGGTAGATTCTATATTTCTTTCCTGGCTATAACATTGCTAAAAATTTGACAAGTGGAAGCTACAGTAAGACCATGCAGAAGTCTTTCGAACACAATTTAAGTAAATTTGTACGTAACCTTCACCTTCTTTCACTTTTTATTCAGAATGTGCAAAAACCGAAAGCGTACTGGAATTACCCACATATTCCCCAAACATTCATGTTAAAATTCATCTGCATAAAATCAATAAAGATCGAGTATTCACGCGTTATTATGCAAGTCGCCATTTTCGAAGACAAAACTGTATTCGATCGAAAATGGAATCCATGTCAACAAGCACTTGTAAAAACCTTCTGAGAATAGAAACCGTGAAAAATATTTTTCCACACCTTACCTGACATGCAGTTAACAAGACCAAGAGTTCCCTTCTCATATAAAACGTTTGGCTCAGCTGTTTTTTGATCAAAAGACACCCCCAGTTTTCGGTTTCTATTTCTGTTTTCAACTTCCTCTTCTCTTCCTTGGTAACCAAGCCTATGGCGGGAAACCTGTGCTTTTCCTTCCCAGTCCTTTCAGCAAATCACTCTTTTTTTGAAGTGAATCTTTCTTTCTTTTCGACGTTCTAAGTTTGGCGTTTAGTACGTAAAACGAAGAGCGATTGGAAACGGACAAAAAACGCGGAAGTTTTGAGTTGGGCCGCACAACACATCCGAACATGTTAATGCGTGTGCGTGTACAGCAATAAAAAAAAATAAGAACAAATTACGCCACCTTTGCGTGGGTGCTGGGGTAAAGGAACTTTGGCGATCTATGAATTTATGTGCCTCGATTTCCTTTCGATTGAAAGTTGTTCTACTGCGCTGGACACTCCTTTTTAGAGGGTAGCCGCATAAAGGAAATTAATCAGGAACTTCGGAAAAACTTTTGAAAAACTAGTGATAACTTGCCCAAATCCTCCATGTTTGATTTTGGTCAAAAGTAAGCAGGCGGGGGTGGTCGGGTCCGCTTTCCCCTTTCTCCTCCTCGCTTGTCAAAATTCAACTCTCCCCACATCCTACCCCCGCTGCCCGCTGTGAGAACTCAACATGACGGTTATACATGTCGTGAAGAACTTCCGCTGCAAGCTTTGTGTAAGGTTACAAATGACTATCTGGTCCCCAAACAATACTTCAACTATGCTACAAAAAACAAGTGAAAAGGAGGTTAGTTTCTAAAGAAACTGTGGCGTTGCGTTGGTGAAAGAGTATAACAGGTTAATAAGGTATTATCAACTGAGTTGATAACGTAAATTGGCCACCGTAAAGAGTTTCAAAGCTGACGTTTCGAGCGTTAGCACTTCGTCAGAACGTATTTCGTCATATCTCGCTCTAACGAAGGGCTAACGCTCGAAACGTCAGCTTTGAACCTCTTTACGGTGGCCAATTTACGTTATCAACTCAGTTGATAATACCTAATTTCCCTGTGACGACGAGTAAGGTCGAGGAAAAGTGATGGAAATCTTAAAAGCGGATTGGAACATATCAGAAAACAGTATAAAGCCTTTTATCGCATCTTTCTGTTGGTACAAGCGATATGTTTTGTCAATTTAGCGGGCCCTATTTTGTGGTATTTCCCTATACGGCCAGCTTAATTCAAAATGGTTTGTAAGAATCGAATTATTCTCCCCCTTTCTGAACCCAAAGATATGATAAATCTCCTACTAACCTCGTTTTCTCGATTCGCACTGTATGGTACGCAATCTCGTCTTTTTTCGTTCGGATTCATGGCCAAACTTTTGCTTTTCTTGCCTGTCTACGACAATTTATAATATCGTTGACTCGACCGGAAATATAAATGGAAACCGTCTAACACGTCCAGAAGTCAAACGAGATCTGTGGTGCTGCAAGAAGGAAAGTGAAGCGGAATAGGAAACTTATCCAGTCGAGATACATCAGTGGTTGCAAGATCCACACAACGACATAAGAATCTCTTGAAGAGGTCCTTGAACTGAGGGGGGCGTGAGCACCGCCGACTTTCGCTAGTCTTGTGCGCATGAGCATTATTTTGGTCTTCTTAAACAAGCTATTTAGAGTGACTGGTGCGAAAAACACGTAACTTGATCAGAATTTTTTTTCTTGATTCAGGAAATGAAGTAGATAGATTTTGGGTTCATGGGCCAATTTCCATTTCAACTCTGCCCACTCTCTTATTCAGCCGGAAGATAAAAACATAATTATTTTTACACTGATTAATTCAACAGGTCAAAGACAGATGGTCAGCATTTTTGTCGTCAGTTTAGGTGAGACTCTGAATCTCTTGGCCTGTGCCTGCAGGTTCACGGTAACGTCTGCGCATGTGCGAACGTTGTGATGGCGGGCGACGGGGGGCGTGAATTTAGGCTGTCAGAGCCAAGTTGTCTCAAACAGTTAAAAAAAATCATGGAAGCTAACAAGTCACCAGGGTTAAAAAAGACCAGGAGCCCGTTACTCAAGTAATGGCTTCCTGAAAAGACGTATAACTTTGTTGATAAAGCTCACAACAAAATGTTATATTCGTAATTCCGTACACACGTATAATTTAACTAAGCTTGGTGCTCGAAAAGTAACGAGCTTTCCTTTTCCTTCTTTTTAATTGTTTCCTTTTACCGATTTCCACATAATGAACGTTTCAGCTGTGTTGCTTAGTCCCCAGTGTCCCTCCGAAAGTGTGTCGATGCCGGTGGCGATCTTCCCCCCCGACAACATTGATTGTAGCTTGGAAATAGCATAAATTATAACGCTTCAATTTGCTCTTGTACTGCTTTTGAATCTGATAATTAGAGATTTTGACGTAAATCAGTGTTCAGTGTCTAAAAATTCGCTCTGACGAAGGGTAACACTCGAAACAGCTTTAGAAACTCGACACAATGGCCAAATTGCAGTTATACACATTCGGTTCATAAACCCACATTATCTTGCAAAACCCCCACCGATGCAGCTTCACAGTTTCTTTACAAACTTGCCCACTCTTTCTTTGGGACTTATGCCCGTCTCTCACCGTGCCATCTTATTTGAGGCTGCGGGAATAACGTTACAGAATGATTAACAGTCTACAGGGCTGAAGCACTTGTGTATGGCCAAAATTTTTAAAAAAGGTATTTCTTTATCAAAATATTAGCAATGTGGTGTCATATTTTCTCGTCTGAAGGAGAAGTGTATCGCATATGCATAAAAACTCTTCGTAAACTAGTCTGATGTTACTGGCTTTCGTGTAAATGTTTCCTCGATCCTTTTGAAAATTGACAAAATTCTCGAAGTTTCTCAAAAAAATTTTTCTCTATGAAACTGTAGCGGACGGTAGACTTTGGTGAAAAGGATTTGTATTCCCCCAATGAAAACGTTTTAGTTGGGTCGGTTCGCGTCCCGGTTTGCTAACACTCTGTATCAGCGACTGGCTCCCGGCTGATTGTTTACCAAAATGCACGCTAAGCTCGACCAAGGAACAGTTCGCATCATTCAAGTCATAAGATTTACAAAATCACAGCTCAACACCATCTACTACTTACTCGTATAATATCGCAACGCTGACCCTTAAACGGCACGTGAGCGAGTTCAAAGGTAAACGTCTTAGGTTGCCATAAGTTGCTTACGTAACTTACCAGCACGTTTCTGGTCACTATGGAAATTATCCAGGTCGCTTGTGCGAACACTCGTGACTATTTGTTATGCAACAACTACTTTTACCAGGTATTAGATTAGCCAATATTGTCAAGCAATGATATCGTGCGCCAAGTGTTATACAAGATTAGAGCAAAACAAGACACGAAGTCTCAAGAAGGTCAACGTTCAAAATCTAAGACAAGCTTAGTTGCATATGTTAAATATTCATGGTACAGATGGTGGTTTCGGCGAAAGTTTGAACAGAGAATAGAGCATAGCAAATTTCGTGAACTGGCCTCTTCACGGCATCACGGACTCTAAAGATTATCTGTCTTGGAAGTTGTTAGCAATTACTGTCGTTTCTACGTGTAGGACTTGGATTTTGACCTTTTCTCTCACTCTTACAACTGCAACTTAACAATATTGTATTAGTTCCGCTCAGGAAACAGTAAACAACAGGCCTTCGCTCTGTTCGCATGACACGATAAACACGAGACTTCAGAGGTCTTGATTTAGCGTGTCGTGGTCTACAACATGAAGAATCACCTTAGCTGTGACTCTCCTGGTCGTTTGATATGGTGAGACCCCTGTAGATAGGATCTCCTTTTACCTCTGTTGCTTTAGCGGTGCAGTCTGGAAAACGGCATCCGCTCGCCTATACGAATTATCAATTTCGCCCTTTCAATTTTGTCTCTCAACATCGATCCTGAACAGAATTTTGCCACCAACAAAGTCGATCCTAGCTACACCAGAACAGTTGTTTCTCAGAAACCCTGGATCTTGCGAACTATGAAAGAAAATACGAACCTCGAGACTCATGAAATTTTTATGAAGAGGTTTCGAGATCGTGAAAATATTTTGCGAGACTCGTTTAATATCCACCCCTGGTTTTCCTGTCGAATCAGGGCTTAATTCGACCATGTCCGGGGGAAACCACATCGGAAATCCAGCTGGGGTTAAATATAATCTGTAATTCATGGCTAAAGTTGTTTACTCTTAAGTCTCGGATTTTCAAACAACGGCCTAGCGGCCACTATGCTCGCCAGTCTCGGATTTTACCATTCGCCACCGTTATATCCAACTACCTCTTAAAGCAAAGTAAAAAAGATGGTTAACTTAAAGCTCGGTAAAGAAATGGAGAATTATGGTTTTTTCGCCGCGCACAACCTCTGTGGTCAGCGGTTGAGCATCAGAGCGCGTAATTCAATACAAATTTCTGAAAAGTTCACTCAATATCGCTGATGTTGTAATTTTTTTTAAATGTTCCAAACGAGTGGTATACTTAATGAGTGCTTTACAATTAACGTTATATTGGAACTATATCTTCTCCGTTAAAGATATTTACCATTATCCACATCACGAATTTTTAAAAGTGCTATTCAGCCAATAGTCGAGAAAAGCGCTCTGTGGCCGTTTTATTTGTTCTGTGAAGATTTCTAAGCTGGACAACACATTCTTTTATTTATTGATCTTACAGTTTCATTGATAACCCTCGTAAAAATCTAACGGACCTTGTTTCCCAAGCCTTACCTCTCCATGACTTTGGCCACTGCTTCAGTGATATTGTTTTAATTGGTTTGCCCTCTGAACAACATTCCACTCAGACAAATGACTTTTAAAGTGTTTTTTCTGTCTCCTGTTGACTCTTTGATTCAAATGACCGTTTCTTAACACACAACACTTCCAATATTTCAAAGATGAACGACTTCATAACCTCTAAAAAAAAGGCATGTAGAATTGTGTGCCAGGCCAGCGAATCAGTTTAAAAATAAATATTTTTAACGATGAAGATATAGTTTCAGAAGCCGAAACGAAAACAAATCCTGCCGAGGGCCGGATGCAAGTACACTGAATACTTCAAAGCTTAAGACGACCGTGGTTTTTTTTTTTTTTTTTGAGTGGACAATAAAAAGAATTAATTTTCCACTACTTTAATATCTGGGTATGTGTGAGAAAAAATTGTACAACTATCCATAATATTTGGCAATATATTTTAGCGAGGTGCCAAGTTCTATATCCGTCCATTTATGACGTATTGTAGTCAGGTAGCCCTCAACATCAAATACAGAAATATCGACAGACACTCCAAAGCTCTTAAAGACGTCGACCCTTGATATTAATGTGCTATGTTATAAATCTGTGGCGCAATTTGATCCAAGCTGTCGCCAGTATAAGTACAGCTTTAATGCAAAGTTCGAAAAATTGTTATCATGTGATCTTTAACCTGCACTTCTAAAAATTGAGACACTTGTTTGAACACGGAGACTGTAAAAAGATTACTATTCTGACAATTTCATGAAATTCTGGCAAGAATAATAAAAATTTTTGTGTGCATTTAATAAGAGACGTTCTTACTGAGTGCACTTCTACCTCCTATACCATGTTTTAGGCAAATTTTGCGTCGTTATCGATGAGGACAATTTTTTTTGCGGCACTATCAAACTATGGTGGAATTTTCCCCCAACTGACTTCATCATGAGTACAGCCGCTTTCCTGAAGAAAAAAAACTTAAAATATTTTTGGTTGTAGATTTTGCTTGACGGACTGATTAGCAAAATTTACCTCTGCTCGGTATATAGAGGCAGAAAAAGCAAAAAAATTTTTCCTGAGGCTGATATTTGTGTTGAACTTTCACCCGGTTAACATATATTTTCTGCTGTTTTTGCATTAGTAGACGCTAAAAATATTTAAAGCTGGCACGAAGCCCGGTTAGAAGCAATAGCGGAGGTCGCCATATTCATGAGTCATTTTTAGTTGTTACCTCAGTCCTCCTACATGTCTTATGAAGTTGTTTTGCCGGAAAAATATGGAAGTTCCTATCCGTCAAAAATTCAAAATGAGATAAATAATGGGCAAAAAAAATAAATAAAAGGAAAACCTTGGCAGATCTACCATTTTATTTGTGATGTATATTCATTTCGAAATATGGTCCAAGCGAAATATACAATATTCTTTAAGTTGAATATTTTATTTTTAAAAATTGTTCACAGACCTCACAGTACGCAATTTCACTCTTGATTTACGGAAGTTTCGTAGAGACCCACTTCTGTCAAATTAAGTTTGTGGTTTTCAACAGCTATTCCTGGGGTTTTGCGAAATTAAAATATTCTTCACCTTTCCCAAAGGCAACTAAGCTCTCGGCATAAAATCTTAATTATCTGAGCATCTCATAAATTTTTGCGATATTTTCTCATTTCTTGTGAAGCCAGCTGCCTAGTTTCAACGATAAGAAGTTATTCCGTGTAAATTTGACAGCTCTACTCATGAATTTTTCTCTCCATTATTAATTTTCTTTTTTTAGAATCAATACGCAAAATTATATTTATTTATACTAACATCGTAGGCGCTGTGGCAGGCAGGTGATTGTTTCAATGTTGTAATCGTATTCGTTTGACTGTCACCATCCTACCCTTTGACATCAGAGACTTTAAGCAAAACCAGAAGTACTTAAACTACGAACGTCATCTGTTAAATTTAATTTCCCTCTCACTCCCACTTCCTTCAAATTTTTCAAGCCCCAATCATGCGCAGTTTTCGAAAGTCTTCCTTCTTTCGTTTTATCTAGAAAGTTTCCCCGCATAGATCGTGACCCTCGTCAAAACTGAAAATGAAAGAAGGAAAAAGTCACGTTTGGTAGTTAACTCTCATACTTCAGTTAAGTTGTGAGAACCGGAAGGACAATCTACTCTGACGATGCAATGACCTTGGCGAAAAAAGCGTTTGCGTGTTTCCTGTTGCGTGTGGATCCAAATCACTTTATCGTAATTCGTGAAATATTTGCTAACTGTTTTACTGAAAATAAAAAAGATATTCACAGAATCGAAGACTGACCAGTATCGATAAAGATGAGAGTGCTTGTGTTCTATAAGTTATGTAACAAGGGAATGTTTTACGAAATGTGAAACACACGGCTGATGTAAGAGCGACCTAGTCATGCGCCTCATGCGATGCATGTGAACGTCAGCTGGAAAACTAACAGACTCTTGACCAATCACAGTCCACGTCCTATATTATTCAACATAAGAACCAATCAGATGTTCTCGTGGGAGCGTACGCCGGTTAATAACTTGTTCGAACGATTGTCTCAGAAAAATTTTTAGCGCTACCACGGGAGTAGGTCGTGAAGGGCCTTTGAAATGTTTCTACCTTTATAGCAGTGGCTCACTTTTTCCTAGGAGTCCTAGGGAACATATCGACTTCACAAAGACACTCACAATGTCTAAAGAAACAAACTCGGATTTTCTTGGCTCTGCTTTCACGAACATGAAGCTTGTGGGAACCGGTGGAAGCGGCGCAGTTTATTCCGCCATCGATGTGGAAACCGACCAACGGGTTGCTCTTAAAAGACTTATTCTTCGAGATCGAATGAATTGTAGAGCAGCTCTCAGAGAAGTGAAGGCTTTGAAGACTTTAGAACACGAGAATGTGGTGAAGTTATTAAAAGTGGTGGACTCAGAAGGCATGCCGTTCCTGGACGGCACGGACGAACATTTTAGAGGGGCGACCGAACTTTATCTTGTAGAAGACTTGATTGATTCTGACCTACATCAAATCTTACAAAGTAAGGGAAAACTACGAGAAGACTATGTGAAATTATTTTTATATCAACTGTTACGAGGACTGAAATACATCCACTCCGCGAACGTAGTTCATCGTGACGTGAAACCAAGTAATTTGCTAGTTGACTCCGAAACGTTACTCCTGAGAATAGGCGACTTCGGACGATCACGAATTCTCGATCCGGCTTACTCACACTGCGGCCATCTAACTCACAGCGTCTCGACCTTGTGGTATAAATCGCCTGAACTGCTGTTGAACGCATCGACTTATGACAGTTCGGTAGATATGTGGGCCGCGGGTTGCGTTTTTGCTGAGATGTTACTGGGCAAACCCCTGTTCGAAGGGAGGCACGAAATCGATCAAATGGAGCAAATTTTGGACTCTGTTTGCCTTACGGAGGAAGAATGGATAGCCCTTAAACCACATTTGCCAGAAAGAACGGCTATGAAAAGGACTCAGGGGCAAGGATCTGCTTTGGGAAGCAAGTTTCCTCACATTGACATCCAAGGTAAGGCCGGTTTTGTTGTCGGTTCGAACCATGTAAACATTGAAATTAATTTGCATACTTGCGCGATGGTCAATTATACTTACGTAACTTAAATTTGTTTTTCTATGATTTTCGCCTTCTTATGCGCTGTCGCCGTAATTTTTTTCGTGTATTTATAATGGAGCAAACCCGTTTTTTCTGAGCCTTCCTCTTTCTATTCAAGAATTCTTTCTGATATTTCGCTTGTAATGCTCGCTTCAGAATTGTACTTTGACACCCTATGAATATTTCATGAATTCGAAAATAAAATACAAACAAAGAAAAAATTTTTACAGGTATCTAGGGTGTATCTGCAGGGTGAAGTTGTCTTTTTATACTGTCTAAATTTTTACGAGTTCAATTTAGTCTTTCGGAATGGATGTGGGTCAGAATCTACGAAATGAAAATGCTCGAATATTGGGTGGTACTCTTGAAAAATTTCGAGAGTCAGGAAATATTGCTAAATTTAACCATGATAATAATTGTCAGTGAACGGCCGTGATATCCCCTCTCGCCTGTTATGTTTTGGAGTAAAAATCGACTATCGGGTCCATTTACAAGAAACATTCGAGATTTTTCCCCCTTTTTTGTGACTTTCTAGTGGCGCAACAGATCGGCAAAAATCACACCATTAGACAAAATATTGTTTACGTTTCAGTGCAGTCGCGGGTGGCAAAGCAATTCATCTTTTCCTGTTCTCTTGATGATTTCTGTTTTCATCTGTTCGAGTGAATTCTACATGTGAAGTATTCAAAAGTAGTGGGATGGTGAATCGATGCCATGTTAGTTTTCTGGCGATTTATTAGCGAAACCGAAAACCATGCAGTTATTAATATTCTTAAACCACATACTGAACCCGATGGAATGTTCTGTGTGATTAGCTGACTAATAATAAAGAACTGGAAATAACCTAAATGTTAAGCATTCTAGCAATACCTAACGATTTACATGCCCAGAATCAGGCGCTGAAAGGGAACTAGTAAAGTTTCGGTATACAAACAAAAAACACACATGAAGAAGCGAAATTCTTCATATCCCTGGAAACCAAGCTGTAAATATTGATACCCAGAACCTGATATGCTAATTTTTTCTAAGCTTCCTCTAGTTCTTAGCAAACAAAATTCACACATGCATGAATTTATGTATTTCATAAGTTTGCTTAGGGGGGAAATCACTGATTTGTCTCTGAGAGACTCTAACATCTCTTTGCCTTATATAACATTGTTGGCATAGATGTAATGGTGAGTATGTAGTAACATCATAACATAATTAACAAATAACCACCACATTTTCTTGAAGTAATGTCAGCACTCAACATTTGCCTCTTGTTATTATTTGCAGCTCTTGATCTGCTGGTGAAAATGCTGAAGTTCAACCCAGATAAAAGAATGACTGCAGAAGAAGCCCTTGCACATCCTTATCTTCATCAGTACTCATTCCCTTCAGATGAACCTATCTGTTTCGAGCCATTGCACATTGAGGATGAAGTTGGAGACTTTGAAGAGGGCACATTGAAAAGCTGGATTTTAGAAGAGTGTTCTTCATTTGAAAGTAGTGGCTCTTTTGAAAGCTCTGTTCCAGATGTTGTTGTTAAAGAAGTTGTTTTGGCAAATCAAGATACTGGAAGTGACATATTATCTTTAAAGGACATTATGCAGGAGCCAGAAGCCCCTTTGCTGGACCAGTGCAAAACCTGCATTGATGTGTCGGAGCGTTTGGGATTGGAAACTTGCAAAGAAGGACTTGAAACTTTGGCTGCTGCTTACAAAATCCAAATGTCCTTAAATGACACTGTTGATCCTAAAGATCAGGCAAAACTCTTTGAGTTTCATCATGCCAACATGCCTTCATCCATTTTAGATGGTATGTTTGGCAAGGGTGCTTTGAAGGAAAATGTGAACTTTACATGTAAGAAAAACGTTTTTAATGGACCATTTGGATTGTGTTATTTTTAAATGGTCACTATTGAGTTTTTGTACCTTGAAACTTGCTATGGTGCTTTGCCTTGGTTTAGTGGAAAGGGTCGTTGTGTTGAAAAGTGAGTGTTTGTTCATTGGAAAGTGTTGTGTTGTCTGGTTTTTATTAGAAGCTAAAATCTTAAAAAAGGAAAAAAAATTGGGAAACTAATTGGATTTTCCTGTATGTAATTTGATTTAATCTTTATTTCTTTGTCAGTGTTTCCTTCAAGTACTTTGCCATTCATGGCTTAATTTACCACTAATTGTATTTTAAAAAGTATCCGTTATTGCATTTTGCCCTATTTAAAGTAATAGTTTTAAACAGTTAGGTTGTGCCCAAGGGTTTCTTTTGTGTATGCTCTTGAAACTGTAATTTTATTTATTGGTGTTCATTTTTAAGCAATTTCGTAAAATAGTTAGTGAAGGACAGTTCAATTTTTTTGTGTGTGTTGATGGTAACTTTCTGTTTTTACTCTCTCTCATTTTTTAAATTCTTCAATGGTTTTAAGGTTTCATAAACATAATTTCATATTATTTAATTTTTTTGACAATTGTCATTTGTAAGAAAAAAGAGAAAGAAAGAAAAAAAATAATATTGATTAAATTGCAATTTGCCTGGAAACAAAAAGAAATCATCCTTACTCAAGCTTGGCCCTTGATGAAATTATGCTAACAATTATGGCTATTAACAAGAAAAGACAGATGTATCATAATTTAATTTATTCGGGATGTGGGGGGGTATGAGCGAACATGAAAAATTTACCAAAGAGCTCTTGTAGATTATGCCTGAGCTGTTCAGGGAATTTTCTTTGGGAAAATATTATTTTTTGTCAAACATATAAGGTCACATCCTATGTGAACGTTACATTGTGAATTAAAATGTCGACGCTACGCTTAGATTGATGAGAAGCTTAAATTTGTCAATTCGGTGTAGAAAGAAGTGTTGATAGTAGTTTAAATTATATAAATCGTTGCATTTACGCTATGGCCGGATATTTATGGTGCTGTGCCAAAATGAATTTTGCTATATTTGCTGTAAAATTGAAGAAATTATTTGCTAAATAAATAACTATGTTCACTTTAAACTCTGTCTACTCCGTCTTAGTAGTTGTAAGGAGCTGTAAAGTAGAGTCAGTTACTGGCGAAGTACACCAGAATGTATGACAATCTTCGTCATGCTCACGTTTTCTCTCATGCGACCAAGTATTCACGTGATACTCTGCACGTGAAGAGACAGTATTGTTTACTCGCTCTGGTCGATGTGTACGTATTATTTCTTGATATATCTTCAGGTAATAGAATGGTCGATACATTAACGCTGGTTCATCG
This sequence comes from Pocillopora damicornis, assembly GCF_964200805.1. Taxonomy (NCBI): domain Eukaryota; kingdom Metazoa; phylum Cnidaria; class Anthozoa; order Scleractinia; family Pocilloporidae; genus Pocillopora; species Pocillopora damicornis. The sequence continues at coordinate 6,004,634 of NC_142673.1, forward strand.
AGATATGAAGCAGCTGGAACATGATCCAGTCGCAATCGGCTGCTCCTCGAGAAACTTACTCGTCACTTTGATACCGTTAATTTCTCTTAAGTATCTTGATGAACACGTAATTGACGTCTGAACCAGTTGTTTCATAACATTTCTGTCCCATTATTTTAGTAGTACTGTTGTGCAAGCGTTAAAGCCTGCACGCACATTACATCATCAACGTGCAAAGTGCCCGTTTGATTTTATTAAATTGATTTTAAAAATTTACAGGGAAAAATTCTTGGTTGCAGATGTTAGCAACCGAAATTTCAATGATGTAAGTTTGTCGGAAGTAACATAATCTGTCCGTTAGTGGCATCTTTTACGCCTTTTAGAACATGATTTACATATCAATGGCGTGCACGCGATTACGCACGTGCAGGTTTAACACGTACTCAGCCGCGGTTCATTGACTTTTGTCTTCTGGTCCACCATGCGCGCTGAAAGGTCATCCTTTGCGACTAAAAATAAGTCGTTTGTCAAAGAATATTGCCAATCGATTGATTTCTCTCGTCGTCGATAAGAACACATCATCCATAAAATTTTTTAAGGCAAGCATATCAGACTGTACAGGGTGATTCAGTATTATCAACTGAGTTGACAACGTGAATTGGCCATTGTTAAGAGTTACAAAGCTGACGTTTCGAGCATTAGCCCTTCGTAAGAGCGAATGATCTAACAATATTCTTTTTCAAGGCTAAAAATTTAACTCGAAGTGCTTTCCTGAGATAAACAAACTTTTGGGGTTGTAATTTTGAAAATCCAAAGTACATGTTTGGATTTAACTAGCATTGGTTTACATTCACGTGGGCAGCACACTACATTTTACTATATTTTGCTGTTTGCGTAGATATTGCTTCTGCATCATTCTAAAATGAACCGTGTAAAACGTCTAAGAGGACTTCGATAAATTAAAATTAAAAGTACATCGTACGGACCTGAACTTCTCATAATCGATTGGGGACCCTCGGACCGGTCACCGCTAACAAGGCGGAGAAGTGATGCGTGGTACACTTTCAACGCAGCCGGCCACTCGCGCGATACCGAAGCGTGTAAGGGTGTATGCAAGGGTACAATGTAACGTGATTTCAGGTCGATTATTTTGAAAGGCTTGAATAGAATAGAATAGAATAGAATAGAAACTTTATTAAAGTGTCAAAAACCGTCTAGCCAGGGAACAAATCCCTTACTAATTTGGGGAAACCAACAATGAACAATCCCCCGCTGTCTGTTGCAGTTTCTTCGTAACTCAAATTGCTACTAAATTGTCTCAACTTTAAAAAGGCCATATAATTTTAATCGATAATTTAAGTTGATACATAATCCTCACATAGCAACATAGAGCTGGCTGTCCTTTAAAAGGATAGAGGCACTAAAAATTCCATGCTGTGACTTCGACATTCCGTGAACAGATCGTTACGAATTCGAGAATGTCTATCTCCTGCGGTCTCTTTCGCAGCCTTGTCTGGTCTGGCCACGCAACGCATTCTAAGAGAGAAACTGTTGCGTGTAAAGACCAAACATGGTAAACCAACGGCTGCCAAATTACCGAACGAATGTCGACTTTCGACAGAGCTGATTAAAACTAAATTTTTGTTCCATCATCAATGAGATGAGATGTAGCTTAGGTACATTACTGAACCCTAAAATGTTTGTCAAATGACTACCGCGACCAAGGATTTGCAAGGTTAAAGAAATACTCTTATAACCACATTTTATTCCTTAGAGAGCTAAACCCTCTGAGCCTTACAAGTGACTAGTATCGGGATTGTTTTCATTCTATCAGTGATTTGATTCTTCACAATGTCTCTATGTAAGCAACGTAAGTGTACGGCGTTTAATGGCTGTGTCAGGGGCCCATTAATAATGGGCTCCTGCTGTGTTTTTCAATTTCGAAAGCTTGTCTCCAAGCTGTGACGTCGGTCAAGGTAAAACAGGCCGAAATTATTACCCTTGTGATTAAAGTGACATTGTAAAAAATGGAACAAGATAATTTACCAGAAGGTAGAAAAGACGGGGGAGTTTGGGAGTTTGGGGTCCTGATCCCGTTTCACACACGTACTTTAGAAAAATTAATGCGTCACGTGTACTTAAAAAGTATTTACAGGTCACAAATTCACGTAAAACTCACTTATCGCGTAACAATTTGGGCTAAATAACCTTTAACCACCCTCTTGCTACAACCTTCAGTGTTCCACGTACATTAATACATTTACGTTGCCACAAAGTCCGTTAAAAGCGTCATTTCCAGAGTTGATCTAGGTGACGGTATGGTAATAATGTGTTCGCACTTTCAGCTCACGACTGCACCAAGTTCCACGCAAACTACTGATTACAAAACGAAAACCGCTCATTTTTCAATACTTCTTACACTTCGAAAATAACGTCTTATCCTGTGGATTGAGAAACGAACCTTTTGAACGACTGGAACTTGCTGATCCGAGCTAAATTAAAAATAAAGCACATCATCTTTAAAATAAAAATGTCCAGTCATTATGACGTAATAAGTCTCCGCATTCCAATGCATCTTAGACGTAAACTAAATTTTCACTTACGTTAGTTTTTCTTGATTCTCCGTCAGTTAAGACGAACGAAGGAAAGATAAGCGTTAAATGGCGGCTAGGGTTGTCAGCGGACCCTGACGATCTCGGAACAAGCTGGTCCAGGCTCCCGGAGAGTAGAAACTCGCGATAAAGGGGGAGAGCTACAAACGCGTTGTTTTACGCGCGTATGCTACTTTGCTTATCCCCGACACAGTTGCCAATCCCTCTGATGAAGGGCTAGCGCTCGAAACGTCAGCCTTTAAACTCTTAACGGTGGCCAATTTACGTTTTCAACCCAGTTGATATCACCAAATTATCCTGTTATACTCTCCCACCGACGCGGCACCACAGTTTCTTTAGAAACTTACCCCCTCAACAGTTGCCAGAAGTCAGGCATGTGCAAGTGGATCAATTTGCGCCGGCCTCGCGCCTCATACCAGCGGGAACTTTCAAAGGGAAAATTTAAAAAGCAACTGCTGTGCCATAGCACATAAAATTCTATTAAAGGAAAAAAAGTAGAGAAAAGGGAAATTCGAGAATATTTGAACACGAGGCTTACTTAAATTACGACTTTTGCGAGTATTCTGATTACTTCCCCTTTTTTTTTTTTTAACTCGACAACCTGAAAGTACGCCATCGCATATGCGCAGACGTTCGAACGCCGAGTCATCATGCACTACCACCCACTGCAGGCGAGTCACCCTTAGGAACCAGTTCTCTGTGGCAGCCAATTCTACTCAACCACAAACAAAAAATTTTACCTAGTAAGGAAATCTTTATTGACAAGACAACTTTGTCCTTTTTTAACACAGTCATTTAAAAAATACAACTGATTCTAAAGTTATATACCTCGATAACTAGGATACAACTTCTACAAAACTAAAATGTCTTTAAAATTTTTAGAATTGACTCTTTTTGTAACAGCAATGTCAACTAAATATTATTCACAAAAACGTTAAAAATTAATTACTCAGATACCATAATTTCCTTAAGGATAATGACTTTGAAATATTTTTTAGTATTCCATAACGGAATCATGTGATTTAATTGCAAACGTTAACTGAGTAATGTTCTTGAATTTAGGATATTTACAAAAAAAGATAATTGTTACACATATCGTAACAAATAAATTGTTTCATCATAAACTTATAAAAAAGTTTTCTTAAAAGCTGTTCTGTAGGATGTCACGCAACACAGCCTCTCCCAGAAGGACGAGTAGTGCGTGACATACCAAACAACAGTTGCTAAAGGTACTTATACCTCATTCGCAGTAAAGCTTTAAAACATGTCTTTAAGCCGTTTAGGTTAACACGGTTAAAAAGTTTTCTTCGTAGCTGCTTCAACTGATGTTTGTTGACTTCCAATTTAACATATTAAAAATACATGTTAGTGAATAGATGAAACCTGTGGAAAACTTTTCCTGTTTCTGATTTTAATTCTGTTAAACCCGGTTTGACTACACATGTTTTGCCAGTGTGAACGGGGTTTAATTTGAGCTCTGCATTTCATCCCAATACAGTTGGAAATTGTAGACAATATTAGTTATTTTTAAAACAGTAAAATGTCGCATGTGAAATTCCATTTCTCCAAAAAAGCAATAAATATCATTCGTATTCTACAAATTCAAGTTGGTGCTTTAAACAGCCCTGTTTTTTAATACAAATTTAGCATAAATTAGGATGGCCCTTTATTCAAGGGATGTTGCCTCCATGAGGATGTTGGTGATTAACGGTAAATGAAATCTATATACAATGTTTTCAGATTCCTCTCCACATTATGAGCAATACAGATACATCATAGAGTTTAAAACGTTCTCTGTTAACAAAAAAAAGAAAAAAGAAAAGAAAAAAACGGGTTTTAGAGATAATACGGTTCTGGTAAACCAGACGGTAGCGCTAAAGGATAAAGAATTGTACTGCGCAGCCTTCATTCTCACCATTTCCCGAGTGATTAGCGTGCACGTGAATACACGAGGACTCCAATGCCTAAATATTGCCAGATTGGTAAATCACCATCTTTTAGTGAAAGAGTATGCTGTTAGTATTTTTCCCCTCGATTTTCAAATCTTTCTGCGAAGTAATAAAGGACGCTAGCTTCACTAAAATTTGGAGGCTTTCCAGGCTTTTTAATTTTTACAGATTATCACTAATCCCTAACAGAGAGAGGGAGAGAGAGAGGAATACTTCGTTAAAACTCAAGGATCACTTAGGCCTAACCTTATACCAATCACTATCTTTTGTGTAGTACACTAGGCTCAATCCGTGTCACTGGAGTTTTTTCGTTGCATTTTCCACCCTCCCAAGAAGTCTGTGATTGCTTCCTTCTCATCTTGCGTTGTGCTTGCCATGTTCAGCGCATGCTCCAATATGGCCAAATGACAAAACTCGTACTGTTCAGGTGTCTGAATAGTGTGCGCCCTCTGAGTTCTTAAAGTTTTCACTGTGTTAAATACCTCACATTTTCCCACATCTGCCAAACGAGCCACATTCACTTCAATAGTGCAGAAGGTCCCAGTGCGACCAATGCCTGCACTGCAGTGCACTATAATTGGAGGGCCTCTTGGGTGTCCCTTCCACTGCGACCCTAATGCTTGCACTGCATCATTTTGTGCCTCCCGGACCAGACCAACAATATGTAAGCATGACTCAGCAGACGACGGCACTCCAAAATCTGGCCAAGAGGTCATTTGGAAGTGGACTAGTCTTCGTTTCTCTCCTGACTACGATGTGAGCAAAGATGTATTAATCCTACCTACCGGGTTCAAAAATTAACCTCTCCAAAAATTATCGATACATTCAGGAACAAACATGTGATAGGGTAAACAATATTCAGACCAAATTCCCAAACTCTCCGTACAACTTCACAAGACATTGTATGACAGCTAGGAAGAAGAGTTGCGCAGCGGATCTTTGGGAACTAGAGAGTGACTGCATGGTTAATATGTTGTAAAAATAAGTTTTCCATTTATTAAAACGATCAGTGAATTTGTGCTACATTAGCCCAAATCCTTAAACTTTCCGTATAACTTCACAAGAAATTGTATCACTATAACTGCTAGAAAAGAGAACTATACAGCAAATCTTTGGGAGCAAGAGGGTTACTGTATAGTAAAAATAAGTTTTCCACTAAAACGATCAGCGAATATGTCTTAGACTACTTGTTTGGATGGAAAAATGGAGAAGATGCGAATAAAGGAACATGCACTGCGCGCCTTGAGCGAGTCGGAAACATGAAATGGAAAGAAGACTATTCACCATTGTGATTCAGAACACGATCAACAAGACATGGAAACAACGAAATCTCCAAGTTAATTTACCTAAATTCTCTTAAGAGAGGAAAAAGCAAGTAAACAAATATCAATTTGTTTAATTTCCGTTTGTGATCGATTAAGAGGGCGCCGCGAGTCGTCTACACAAACCACATCGCTCCTTGAAGCAGAATCAATTGAAATCAAGCAATCATGCAATTGATAACTTGATAATCTGGAGTCAAACTCTTCCACAAAAGCCTAGAAGATTTAAGACACCTTCTCAGTCTTCTTCCAGCTATTATATATAATATAAATCTCTCACCCTTTTGTGTTTCATCCAGAAAACTCTTTCTACATGATCCTCAAATTCCAAAGTTTCTTCATGGGACACATCAACATTTGCAAACTCCTGTGTTTCATTATTTTCGGGCCAATATTGAATACACTTCCTACGACTCCTTTCAATGCACCTGGAATAACAGATTTCACTTTTTAATGAGTCACTCAGTAATTAAATGGTAACTGCTGGCAATGACTCATAGCAGTGGAGACTTACAATGAGATTGAGAATGCTTTGCCTTCATCCAGGGTAGATAAAAAAGAGATGAAACCAAACGAAATGGGACGCCATGCCAATGACGTGTGCTTGATGTTAGATGAACTGAATTAATATCTGGTATAACTGATTTGAAATCTGGATTAGGGGGTTTAATATCTGGTAAACTGGTGTGACATCTGGATTAACTGGCGTGACATCTGGATAAACTGGTGTGGCATCTGGATTAACTGGTTTGATATCTGGTTAATTAGTGTGGCATCTATGTCAACTGGTTTGAAATCTGGATAAACTGGTGTGACATCTGGATTAACTGGTTTGACTTCTCATTTAACACAATACATTTGCATTTGTTATTCAAGGTCTAGATAGCTTTTCATCTAAAGGAATAAAATCATTCCCACTTTTACCACTCAACCTCAAAACGTATACATCATTAACTTAGTAGAGCAACAAGCGAATGATACGTCCAAAAACCGTAAAGTTATCTCTGTTGTTCACTTGTCAAAAACTTCATCATCCTAATCCTTCACATATGTCAGGGATGAAACGAAACAAACTTTAGCTTTTCTTTTAACTAAAAGAGCTATCAGAAAAAAAAAATGCTTACCTTGTTATCATGACAATGACATAAACCTGTTGTTCCCAAGCCATTTGCCAGAAATCACCTTTGGTGTGGGGCAAGGGCCCTAAAGAGTAGTAATTATTCAGGACAGTTAATAATTTCTAATGAAGGCAAATATGAAGATGCATGCACGCAGACTGAATAGGGACTACTGTAGGGCAAAACAAAAATCATGAAAAACTTCCGCTTCACTATTTTCAATTTTTTACCATAAAAAATCCCTGGATAAAAGTTCACATGTAAATTTGTTTACTTATAATTGTACGTACATAACATTCTGCAATTCAACCCACTCTTACTATAACAACGCACTCTAGATGGGCTCCACTGTCTCTATTGCAAATTCACCCTAACCTTGAGTGGCAATATATGCCCGTGCTTGCTTGTATCCATCCATAAAGTTTGCATGTATGTAATTTGATGTCTAGAAAATAATTGCAGAAATAACTTAAACCCGTTTACTCCCATGAGTGACCGAGACAGAATTTCTCCTTACTATATCTATACAATATCATGCAGACAAATGATGAGAATAAAGAAAAATATCAATTATGGGATTACTAATTGATCTGATACCAAATTCTCCAAACTAACATAATGAGAATCATTTGGCAGAAAGTAAGGAGAATTACTGATGATATCTTAGGAGTTAATGGGTTTACCTTACAAACCTAGATTTTCAAGAGATGGAAAAAAGAAAAGCTACACTCCATTACATCTGCCTGTATTAAACTCCTAGTAGATGAAGATGTGCCAGAAGAATGGCAAACAAGCTGATCTAATTGTGGTTTCAGTTTTCAAAAAAACCACACTTTGTATCATTCTTTTCTCTTCTGCTTATTTTGTGAAGCAACATAATTTTTCACATGGCCTCTTTTTTTCTTGCCACAACTGACTGAGAGCCTGGAACAAGGTCTAACATGTCACAAGTCAGCTGCAGGGGTGTATGAGTGATATATCTGCCACTTTTAAAAGAGAATTAATTTTTGTCCGTAGAGATAATTTTGTTAAAAAGTAATATGCTCAGTGGCATAGGTATAATGTACTTTTTAATGGAAACAATTTATTTATTTCAAAGGCTGTATATTATGATAAACTTGCCGTTTGTCCATCCAAATTGGACAGCTTTACCCTTGTTTCTTCCAGACACAAGACATCTGTGTATCTGTTTTTCTTCACATTCTCTGGCAATCTGCAAATAATGCATTCAAAAATATAGTTATTAACTTCTCCAACATTGCAAATTTGGTGCCACAGTAACCAGTTTGGCAACTCATGTTCTGCAGTCTGTTGCAAGCTGTAACACCTTTATTTCTGCAAAATACATAGTCTCAAGTTAGTCAAGATAAAGGTTTGCTGCTTTCTCCTTTGTTGTCGGAGAATGTTGCATATTAAAACTCCAAAATAAATTATTAGACATACACTGCTCATTCTAAAGAGAAGCAACATAGTCAGAAGTACAGTAAGTCATGTCATATTAAATCAAATAACTCTTCTATTTTTTTTTTCTGAAACAACTACAATTTTTTTGGAAGGTTTATTTGGATCCCACATGGTGACCAGCTCCCAGTTGGCTTGTTAGCTTAATTGGTAGAGCACTGCACTGGTATCGCAGAGGTCATGGGTTCAAATCCCATACGTGCCTGGATTTTTTTTTTTTTTTTCAGGTCTTATTTCAACTACTTGTTTAGTAGTGTTCATAGCTGTGAGGATTGCTTATAATTTAGATCACTTACCCCCTCAAACAATAGTTGGTTACAGCAGACAAATAATCAAAGAGGCAATAAGAAAGTTGAAGATGGCAACTAGGATCAACTATATCAATGGCGATTGTTTGTGGCAAACACCCTGGCTTAAAGTTAGTGTGATGGACTCTGGATCGCAGGGTAATCCTCCTGGTCAATTCAGGCAGTGGAAAATGGAATTTGCTCTGTACAGATGAGCCTCTCTGATTACAAATGATGCCCTTGAAAAATCAAAGCTACATTTTCCATGATGGACAAAATTCCTCTAACTTAAATGCTTTCAATGATGGTTCTTGTAGTCCTTGTTTGTTAAGAGATTCCCACAAATAACAACATTAACAAGACCTACATGAATCCTTACCTTGTAGACTGAAAACTTCCAGATGCTGTGTTGGTCTTTAAATTAAAAAACTGTAAATTGATTCCTCTCCTTTGTTGCTTCATCATGTGTTCAATAAATTCCATTACAGTGAGAGAACCTTCACTTCCCAGCCCTGCTTCTTGATCAAATGTTAGAGCACCAAATTTGTTTGACACAGTTCCATCAGGTCTTTCAAAGTTTTTTGCTGCCCCATTTAAACCACCCTTTTCTTGACATGTCTGGGAGTATGATTCCAAGCACTTGTTCAACCAAGCTAAATGATCCACTTTCAGGGATCCACCCAAGCTTTCAGGGATCGAAGATTCTGGAAGTCTCTGTGGTAATACTTCCCTTGGAACTACCTCAATCCTTTCCTTCAGTCTTTCTTGGAGAAAGTTCATGAAAAAGGATAACACAGCCTTAAACCAAAGCGGAGGGGAGATAATAAACACATTCTTGAGTCTGGCTGGATAACTACCCTGAAAAGGACAAAAGCTTCATGTAGTTTCTGATCAACACTTTGGGTGGTGTAGTAAAATAAGGAAATGTTTGCCTTTGAAATTATTGGCTTTAATCTGCAAAATTGCCATCTTAGAAGAAAAGGAGACAAACATGGAGGCTGCCTGCAATGAGTATTAAATTGTAGACTCATGCAGAAAACAAACCATGTTCATTGCACACAATTAGTTGTTATATCTAAAATGTAATCTATCATTCATGCAGCTGGCTGTCACAGAGGGCCAAGTACTGCCCTGAGGAGTGGAGACATGAAAAATGAACATACTTCTTGAAACAAGGTCACTAAAGCTTGAAAGAATCAAAGATTCTGTTGGCATAAAACAAACAGTCGTGTACAAGATGGTGCACATGCATGTAAGTATTTCAAAATGCCGACTGTAACATTTAATCAAGTGCAAGGTTACCTTCAGTAGATCCATGACTTTTCGAGCGAGACCATAATCAAAATTATGATAGCCTGATCCTGTCATGTCGTACAGCAGAACCAACCCATTCTTTCGAGTTTCGTAACTGGAAAATACAAAAAAAATGCAAAAGGCCTAGTGAATAGATAACCCACACAACTTTAATGTCTAGTGGTCAGACATTCAGATACATCACAAGATGAGGTAATATACTGCATGAAGGGACAACCAAGTTTACCAGAAGGCAAGCTGGTATCTCATTACATTTTAAACCAAAGCACTAAGTAAAATTGAAAAAGGGCCAGATATACCCACAAACCCAAATATTCATGTCTTATTACATTCAAGTAATCATACTCACAGAATAAAGAGAACTGCAGTGTATGTTGACATATTTTGTACCTTTTCAAACACTCATCCAGCTGAAATGCAATTCCCTGTATAACTGTCCTGTGAGATGTTGCTGCTGGAAAGTGCTTGCTGGCAGTAAACACTGCTATTGCTGCTCCTCCTGCATCACGACTTTCCTAAATAGGCAGGAGTAAGAATTATTTTATTGTTTAGTAAAGGTCTCGCATGCAAGTGACCTCTATGGATTAGTAGTTAGTTAACATGCTGGAATGTTAACTAACTATGCAGTGCACATATGTGATTTTCATATATTTCCAGTCATTATTCACCACTTGGAAGGTTTATTTGGATCCAACATTATGACCGCTCCCAGTTGGCTTGTTGCTCAGTTGGTAGAGCGCTGCACCAGTATCACAGAGGTCATGGATTCAAATCTCGTACAGGCCTGAATTTTTTTTTTTCAGGATTCATTTCAACTACTAGTTAAGTAGTGTTCATAGCTGTCAGGATCACTCATATCTCATTTCTTCTCGCAGTGCACATATATGATTTTCATAATTTCCAGTCATTATTTACCACTTAGAAGGTTTATTTAGATCCAGCATTATGACCAGCTCCCAGTTGGCTTGTTAGCTCAGTTGGTAGAGCGCTGCACTAGTATCGCAAAGATCATGGCTTCAAATCCCGTATGGGCCTGAATCTTTTTTTCAAGTCTCATTTCAACTACTAGTTTAGTAGTGTTCATAGCTGCAAGGATTGTCTATATCTCATTTCTTCACCACAGTGCACATAATTATATGATTTTCATATATTTCCAGTCATTATGCTGGAAAGAGCTTTTTTTTTTTTAGTTTAAAACTTGTGTGAACCCTTTAACTTCCAAGATCTGATTGTAAATTCACCCCTCTAGCTGTTACACATTTCCTTGTAAACAAGTTACAAGAATTTGGTGTTAGATCAAGACAAGAACTTCTACCTGATGCATTTGAGTGATACCATTACCTGTTTGCCGGATAATGAATGAATATTGTAGGGAGAAGTTACTTGTTAATCACTTCTGAGAGTTAAAAGGTTTAGTCATTTAGCAAAATACTTTGACTGTCACAGTGGCTCTCTCCAGCCATGAGCATAAATGGAATTGGATATCTGCAGATTACCAGGGAAAGCTGATGAAAAGCTCAGGGTAACCTGCAGAAGACTTAATTAAGCTTCCCCTCTGTAATAAGAGCAATGATCCTTGTCACCAGGATACCCTCGTATTGGCTTCATGGGCTACTGCACTCATAAAAGGGTAATTAATTACTTGATAACATAAATTGGACACCATAGAGAGCTTCTAAGCTGACATTTTGGGCATTAGCCCTTTGTCAGAGGGGCTAACAGGGACCTTCCATTTACTTGATGAAAGCTAATGCTCTAAACGTCAGCTTTGAAACTATTTACCGTGACCAATTTACACTTTCAATTCAGTTGATAATACCAAATTACCCTGTTATACTCTCCCACTGATGCAGCATCACAGTTTCTTTAGAAACTTGCCCCCTTTAATGCACTCACAGCTTCTTAAACAGCTCAATTAAAAGACTTCGCAATCTGAAGAACACCTTAGGGTGAAATAAAATGTTCCCATGGCAACTTTGTAAATTTCCTTTTTAATTAAAAAAATTAAAAATTATGTACCCAAATTCCGGAGCAATTCCTTACCCACAATACTCATTGTAAATAACAGACTCTTACCTACTGCATTACACTTAACACCAGAACAAATAGATGACTACAAACATGTCAAGTCACTCACCAAAACTGTAAACTTCCCACCAAGAAGTTCAGAGCTCAGAGGTTGATCATATGGAGCCAATTCTTGTAAACGATATAATTGACGTTCATACTATGAAAGTAAAATCCAAAGTACACAGTTTAAGTCATGGCTGATGAGAATTGCTGATCCTGTGTGTGCCGTGTCAATCTCAAATTATTGAAAGGTAACCCATAACTGACTCTGAAAAATTAGTTTCACCACTTAAAAAAGCACAGCACTAATTACCCAACAAAATGAAAATTAAAAATAATGCTCTACACTGACATCCTAATTTCACACTTTGTTGCTGCTATCATTGCCATAAATGTCACATTTTTCTTACATCATCATGCCTTTATTTTCATTAACCCTTCAACTCCCAGATCAAATTTGTCATTCTCCTTAATCAACCATACAATTCTTATAATGTTAGTTCAGAGAATTAAGTATTGGATCAACTAGTTATCCCCAAATTGATAATTTTCTTTATTCTCATTACTTATCTGGTTGATACTGTATTGGTATTGTAAGGAGAAATTCTGACTAGGTCACTCATGGGAGTTGAAGGGTTAAATCAAACAAAAGAAAGAAAAGGCAAAAAATCCAGGACATTTTAAATAATGACCTGAACATATTGTTTAAGAGCATAGATGTGTTCATCTCCTTGGTATCATATATGAGGTAACAATTCAAAATTTTGGGCACATGAACAGAAGAATAGTGATCACATTTGCAGAATGTTTGACAAAAGATGGAGGTGTTCCAAATCAACAGATTAAACAGATTAATGTTAAGTTTTCTCTTTTTTTCTCAAGAGGGAAGTAAAAATGTACTATATAGGGTAACTCTGAACTGGACCTGTTTAACTTTTAGTTCCAAACATACAAAAATCTTGTAGCTGCTGGCATATAAACTTGAAAATTAAGGAAGAAATTTTTTTGCAAGCCACTTTGTGAAAGCAACTTCAGATATATTTTATATTCATTAGGGGTACAGTTTCAGAGGGATCTTTCTTTCCAATTAGTGCTGAATAGGAGTAATTTAAGGTAAATTTTTTTAAGGTCAAGCAGAAGTGAAAGCAACTTCAAATATATTTTATATTCCTTAGGAGTATAGTTGGAATTCAGGGGGTTTCTTTTTTCAATTTAGTGTTGAATAGAGGCAAAAGATAATTTTTTTTAAGTTCAAGCAGAATTGTGCAAAAGCAAGAAACCCTGAAATAAATCTACCAGGGCATGGAAAGCAATCAGCTTCAAGATATGTAATATCAAGGAACCACATGATTATTTTTACATCACTGGCAATATATTATGATTGACAAATTGCTGAAAATGGAATTACTACAAAAACATAAAAGAACATCATTACCTACAAATATCTGCCTGTTAAAGGTCAAACTTTTACTTGTTTGGATCCGAGTAAAAATGATTGAAACTGAAAAACTCTTGCAGCTTAAATACCTGAGTCGTTCATAATGACTTTAACTATGGCAAATTTTATCAACGGTCAAATTCAAGTTACTGACCATGATTATTATGGGCAAGCCAATATTTTTTTTAAACAGATTAATTCATGTACATAAGTAATCCTCCTAAAAGAGTCAAGTACAAAGAATTAATTACATTCCTTGGGGGATTATTTTTCAACTGTGGTTCTTTCATTATTGTCATCTGAAAAATATACCAGTAAAATCGTTCGCAATTGAGCACACAGATATTAGGTATAATTAAAACATGTACAAAAAGAAGTTAACACGCAGCATTTATTGAACCTGAACCTGTTATTATAATTAGTTAGCACTAAAAGCTAGGTGCGGTATTTCACAAACAGCTGTTTTTCGGTTGTCCGAGACAGCTGGAAAAATTCGGCGGCGATTAAGAACAGAATATGGAAGTGTGTTAAAGTGTATGGGATTAATGAAAAAGTTCACGTTTTTGGAAATCACACTTTATCTAAGGCAGACAAATTGGAAAATCCTTAGCTGCTGTTATATTTTCCTTACCTGATATCGTCTGTATAGGATCACAGCTCGTTCGGCATTAAATTTTCTAGCCATTAAGAACATAAGAGCAGTAGATGTTCCGACAGGACTCAAGCCATTTTCGGCGCAATCCTTGTTGACCTCTCTCAAGAAAACGGCTATCGCCTGCGTTAGACAGCAAGGAAAGCAAGTCATATTTTGAAAGGGTTGAATTAAAAAATGAAGATTTAAGCGTATTGGACTGTTTACAGTTTTATACCTCCTGTTCCTGGTCAGATCGCACGATCGCTCCTACATCCGCCATCTTTAATTAGCATCTGTTGTGATAAGAAACACCGCTGACGAATGTCTACAGTTACACAGGTGCCCCAACATTTCTAGATTCAGGAACTTTCGTTGTGGCTTGGTTTACAACGTGCCCAGAATAATTTAAACCACAGGAATCAGAACACGGATACGGGATTTTGTTTGATCTTTCATTTTTTTTTGCAGTCTCCGCGCTACCGCCGTTTATGAAATTGTGTCGGAATGTAAAATATTGATGTAATAATAGAAAACGTAAATTGATAAATATCATCATTTTATTACTTTTGTTTCAGTTCTTCAATCGATTCTGTACGCCTGGGCGTGTCATTACAACTAATTCCTGTAATCTTTGTAGCATCCTTTTCATTGTCCTCAGCTAATACGAGATACTAGGCGTTTCCGGTCGGGGAACAAAAAGTCGCCAATTTTGGGCAAAATAAAGTCGTATGACGACAAAGCATTTCCTATCATTTTTCATTTGATACCTCTATAACTCACAGAAATTTATTTGTTTCTTGACTAAGTGCAAAATACGAGCAATAAATAAAAGAGTCAAACTCGATTCAGTTGCTAGCTTAATTTACTTCCTAAAAACCACCATATAGGTTGAAATGCTCCGCAAGCAGGCAAGATGAGGCTGATCCTGTGTTCTGATTGGTTCATTACGACAGTGAGACAGATGCGACTAGGAAACATGTGTCAAATAATTGTTCTTTATTGACAAGGTGTATTGTATTGTCAAGGTGGCTAAATATTGTTCTTGTTCTTTTTTTTCTCCCTTGATATGAACCTCGACTTCGTATCTGCCCATAAAAGTCCACAAACAAGGAATTTGGCCAATATTCAACAGTTCTTACTGGGAAACTCGTTATGAACGCCCATCTATTGACAAAGGCACCTAATTTATGCTCACAGTATAAATAAGCTCAGTACATAAAATTTTATCAAAAAATTTGTCCACCAGATTTACCAATGGAAAGGAACGCTAATTAGTTAATTAAAATTTCTGAAAAAACTCAAACTTTTGAAAACCATCTTACAGAAAGTCCTAATTTTCCATGATCGTCTGCTCAAATAAATTTCAACCCCGCAAAAAGTAGAATCCTAAATGTTGGCTTTGAGGAAATAAGAAACCCAAAGCAATATAACTGAGAGGGAACGAAGGAACCAGTAGGCGTATTGGCTCCTTAGGTTATGACAGATTCATGACAGATAACAATGGGTCAAACGTAAACGGACTTTCAGTCGTACTAGCTTTCTGTGTTTCCACGACGTTGTCTTTCCTCAGAGACTGTCTACGGTCTGTCCATTTAGATATAGAATGAAAATTAGTTTATACTTTACAGGTGAATAAAATAGTGCTTTTCGCGCGCTCTGATTGGTTAGTCCGGAAATGAATAGCAAGTATTTTTTACATCCGAGCAACCGATGAGACAATCGCAAGTCAAGAGTTTGATTTCAGACCATTTTCAGTATGTCGACATAAATGAGCTATACTTTTCTGTTTGGTATATACTGAAAAAAAACTACTCGCTCATCACTGTCGGTGAGAACATTAAGCAGAGGCTAAAAGATTTCTTCCGTAGGAAAAAGAAAATCAAAAGTTTTTTTCGTTGCAGTCAACGAGGTATTACGGGAAGTTTACCCTTACGCCTAAAATGTGCGTTTTCTACCGAACTTTGGAGGATTTTGGTTGAGTCACAAAAAATTTATCTGATCCTCCCTAAGGCTCTATAATATTCTTATGGATCCCCTTCTCTCCCTTCCCTCCCCCCCTTTTCATTGGCAGTTAATTGGCAGTCAATTTTCTATAGTACCCCCATGATACGTTGTTGGTGACAACTAATCCCCCACTCCGTTCCCCTTGAAAACTATGTAACCTCCCCAAAAAATGCCCCACTACCCCCCTCAGGAAATGCATAATGACTCTCCCTCGGGTGTTGTCAATTCTAGGACTTTTAACGCACAAATATCTGCCATAAGTCACCCAAAGACATTGCGATGTCTTTGGCGACATCATCATCACAAGCATGAGGCAAAGAGCCTATGAGCGAGTAATAGCGGGCCCACGGAATTAACAGTGCTCTTGAAAACAGACGGTTGTCTTTTAAATACCCGCTATGCCCCCATCTGTTTTCCGTTGGGTGGCCCCATTTTTCACAGTTTCTTGCAAGTATTGAGTGGTCGTCTCCGAGACGCGTAAAAGAACCGCAAGCGCGGGGAAAACTGTTACTGTCTGTTAAATACGCCAACACATTTGCTCCCTTGGAATCCTTGTTGGTCATGATGTGAAGCACGCGGCCAACTTTCTTTTTGAAGCAGTAGAACCGGATCTGTGTGAAGCCCATGTCGTTTCTTAGCTGATTGAAGCCCTTCCGTAACAAATAGTGGTTGTTAGATTTATATTTAGGGAGAATCTCCCTGTAAGAATTTGAGGTAACAGATGGAAGGTTATCAGGATTATTATCTTTCATAAGAAAGCGACCGATAAGAGTCCATCCACCTGACAAAAAAAAAAGGTATTTGTAAACATATCAAGGTGAATGGGTGAAAAGGTAAGCAAAGATTAGCTCTCGCCCAACCAATCTGATTGTTCCACTCCCTGTAGCCTCGATTTTGTACCAGGCTATTTTCACCTAGGTGCAAAAGAGAGGACCCTGGGTACGAAGTTACATTGTGTTGTGTTCAAAGGGAGAATAATATCATAACAAAATAATATCAGCTAATGACGTCCACCTGCTGTAATGGTTGTACTTACATTACTCTTCGCAAACAAAGTATTTATTTTCCTTAAGACTGACATGATTTTAGTTGTATCTTGTACAGAAATTGATTCAAAACAATACCCTAGAAATCTGGTTTGGGCAAGTCCTAAGTAGCTGTGGAACTAGATATGGAACTATCACCGTTTAAAACGCCGAATAATTTCGCTGTTCAACCAATAAGACACACGAAAATAAAGCACTTAACGGCGGCTTTTAACCTAGTTAAGGTCTAAACTAACCTTGTGCAGTTGTCATGTCACAGAACGCTATGAAGGGATCCCCTGAAGCTGTCGGGTCGATCCAGTACTCACCATCCCCCTCAGCGTCACCGCTTGTCAAGATATCTTGGCAGGAATAGCCTGGGACTAAATATTTTGAGCCTTTCTTTGCTGTAAGAAAATAGAAGTAAGAGGTCTTCTGTCAGCTCATGTGCTTATATCTTACCTGGGATCAGAGAGTTATCTAGGCTACCTCGAAAGTTATTCTCCATATAGGTAGCAGCTGCGTTATCTATGAAATCCTCTGGTCTTGACTTCTTTGTCTCCTTGTTCAATCTACATTCCTTTTGATCCCAAAGATACGTCACACTTTGACACTTTTCCTCTGAGCTGCACTCAAAGAAACAGTGACCAAAATGGTGTGCGGATTCTCTTCTGTAGTCATGTCCAACTAAAGCAAAACCATGCTCTTCTCTGTTGTCCCGGCATACAAGACTTTTTGCACGGTCACCAAAAACTGCTGTGGGTTGGACCACTATGTAAAATAGGGCCGTTATTGCTTTGGCAAACATTCTGAAATACACAAAGACAGGTTAAGACCTCAAGTTCGCTCTCTCGTTTACGTTGGCAAGTGTACTATACTCGCCCGTAGCAACTAGAATTTACAAAACAGTTCGACTATTAGATGTGACAGCGAAGGAATTCAACTTCTATTGAATCGTATTCGCGTTTCTGCGTGAGGTTCCGCAATAATTACATGATCGCTGTGGGTACTTGTTTCTCATTAGTACGTGTATGCTTCACTCGCCATGGGCAGTTTTTTTTCAATTAGTTGATTTACACTACGTAGTTCTTGGTTCGTCGTTTCGTTATCATCTACGTTAGTTTTTGCTAACGTGGCCGTGTTGTTTAGTATCTAAGAATTTCTTTGACCTAAATTGTCGGTTCGTTTTTATTTCATATAGTTTCTTTTTTCGGTCAGATATTTGTGTTTATTTGTTTTTAGTTCAAGCACAACTTCATTAATTTTGTAAAATGCATATGCATGCTTTCATTTCGGGGCGTAGAACCCTTAACATCAATCTTCATCGCCAAAGAAAAGTTCCTTGCTACTTATTTCAGCGAAAGTCTTGTCAAGAAAATCTTGCTGGACTAAAGTCTCTTAAGCTTAAGTTTTCTCCAAAATCCGTCAAGTCACGTTTTGATTAAGAAGATTTGTAATTAAAAAATAAATCATCAGTTTTTTTCTCTTAGCCAAATGGAAATTTTTTTCTGGGACTAAGATTCTTCTCGTCAGAGCAAACACAACTTGATTGACGAGGTCTTAAAAGTACTCAGCTACCGTGTCGAATGCGAAAGTCATAGGGTTTCCAACGATGATAGAGTGCGAAAACACAAGCTCACAATTGAATTTGCCCTTTCTTGTGGTGCCATCGTATCATTAACTCACAACTGCCGCATTTCTTGTGAATGATTCAGTTTAAACTTGAACATTGTAGTTACTTAAAACAGTTTCTTTTCTCACCTTTTCAGGGAAAATGCACTGAACCTCGTTCTCCAGGAGGCCACTATACAAAATATAGAAATAACATCTCAAAACGTTTTAACAATACGTTGGAAAAGGCTAATTAAAACTAATAATCACCCACCCACCTTGATGAATAAATTTATAGCTAAAACTGCAAAGAGAGTTCACCAGGTAAAATAGGACAGCTGCAAAATTTAATTTAATAAGTGATTTTATTGATTGTTTAATGTTTTGAGGAGATCATCACACAATCTTACCTCTTGATATCTGCGCAGAGCTAGTTGTGTAAAACATAATTTGGTTTTCAATGTTTCCGGCCGTCATTAGTCCACTAGAAAACTCAGCAGTCAGCTCTGAGGGGGGCTTGTTACACATTTAACCTCTTTGTTATCTGCTGAAAAGATAATTCGTTTTATCCAGTCAAGCCTTTTCTTGGCGGTCACTCACGGAGAATGGCCGCTTAATACAGGTTTGCCGCTATATATAGGTTCCACAATAGGGGTATTGTAAAAAACAATAAACAACGCCACTTTATGCCATAACTGACCATTCGATGTACAGAACCTCGCTCGAAATACTGGTACTACTACTAATACTTTGATTTTGGGAGACAAACATGGATTAAGAATTATCTCAAAGATTATTCTCTCGGTGGTTCCACTTTCAGTGACCATTCAATAAAGGTGGCGGACAAAAAACAAAAACAAAAGAGAAAAACAGAAAAACAGGCCGTTAGAACTTAGTAAAGGGCGACCGCGATCGCTTGATAGAGGTGACCGCTTATTAGAGGAGAAAATTACAACGATTGAGTGGTAAAAAATGCGGTACTTTGAAAACTGACCGCTTAATACAGGGTGAAACGTTTATTTCATTGATAAACATTGCACTCAGGTTTGTTACCTCTTGGCTATCGTCAATGGTCAGGGTGACATGACAAATCTGTTGAACAATATTCCAGGTAAGAATCAAGAATTAAGAGTCTCTTAATCTTTTCAAACAACTGTAGCGCATGATAGAAGATCAGACATAGAAGGTTCTGGCTTAACACCCCAACTGCGCGCTATAAAATGAAGTTAATTATATTTTCGTAATTGTATGGATTTGGTTTAATTGAAGGTATTGTGTTAGACTGGTTAATTGGTTTTCTCATTAAATTATGATGTAGAAATTTCACTGGGTGCATTTAAAAAATAATATATTACAATTTCAGTCTTATTCGCATCGTCCCAGAATCAATAGATGGTTTCTGGAACAAGAATGATAACACTGGAATGCTGTTTCACGCTCAAGAAACTTTCTATAGTATTTTTAAAACATTTCTTGTGATGTTAGCTCTGAGAATTCTGTGTTAAATCAAAGGATATCTTTAAGTTGATTCATTTCCTTCTTCTCACTGTCTCCTTGCATGAGAATATACTGACGCTGAAAGGGGAAATTCCGTTTTGGTCACGCGTGGTTGTAATAGGGCGAAATCATATGTGCAAGAATTTTGAGCTGAATGCGGGAACGATGTGTATAATATCAGGAGAACTTAACGTGAAGAGGCATATCTATGCGAAGAAAATGTTCCTCGATTTCAGGTTGTGACTTACTTGGACCAGGATTAGGTTGTTTTATTATAAACAAATTGCATCGGATGAAATACTTAAGAATTTCATTTTGACGGGAAGAAAATTAACGACGCCGAAAAGGCGTGAAATCCTCAGTAATGCGACATAAAGTCAGATTTCATTTTCAGTTATGGAGGAGGATTCTTCCCTCTTCACGGTGAAAAATATATTGCGGATGATCTCAATTGTACAGGTAAGGAATAAATGAAACGAAATGTCTTGTATTGCATTGGTACCTTTTTCTGAGGAAGGGAGGGGAAATGAGTTACATACGCGCAAGAGGATCATAAAAGAGCTATTTTGAATCAAAAAGAAATTGCTGGAATAAAAACTATGGTAGCAGCTATATATATATATATATATATATATATATATATATACTTATTCAGTAATATTGATTTAATGTTTAGATGTGGAGGCTGAAGGAGGAAATGAAGCGGGTGAAAGGAAAGTGGACGATAATGATTCCGAACGCACAAATTAACGATCAAAAATGTCTGAAAGAACATGACTCCGTGTAAGGTTTATTTCAGTCAAAATTCAAAACCTGATTACGAAGAATATGCTGATTGTAGAAATGATTTTGATATAAAATTAGATTCCTTTTTTAAAAAAAACTGCACGAGACCTCTAGAGGGCTGTCCTCTCTCCCCTTTCCCCCTCCTTGTAAATCCAGGGGTTCGGCAGTAAACAGAACTTAAGTTTAGTGCCAAACTGATTCCAGTAGGGATTTAATATCTGACCGCCGGATCATGTTCAGTCTTTTATTGTGAATGAATTTGCAACGAAATTGTCTCAAAATTTCACTTTTTCGGCCAATGATAGTTAGAGGGACTTGGCTGAAAAAATGCAGAAATCTCGTGTGACCTTGTGACTTAAAGCTTGTATTATTGCTTTCCAGTCAAGGCGGATGGTTCCATCTCACGTCTAGAAAGTAAACCTGATTTTGTTAATTACAGCTGTAATGATAAGGCTGTGCGAGACGAAAATTGAGTTTCATTATATTCATAAGAACATGTAGAGATAGAGGGATTGATTCAACCTTTCACTAGTCAATTTTAAGAACAGCTTTTATGGTGTAGATGAGGAACAGAAAAAACGGAGTTGGATAATTTGAGTATTTAAATATTTAACTACGGATTTCCGCCAGTTTTCTTTTCCCTAGTAAAAACTATTTATGCTGCATTTATCAAAAGAACTTGACTGTATGAGATTACTGGCAATGAGAAATTCATCAATTTGACTCCATTGAATTGTAGCAAGAGAACCGTACGGTTTCCAGATGATTCGGTAAAAGAGCAGGTAACCTTGGAAATTTACGCCGGATTTGCTCTCTTCGCCCACCCTTTAATAGATTCAAACTACAACCAACGTCAGGTCGCCAAAATTCATCTCCAGTCTGGCTGCAGAGTGACGGTGGATACAGTGCCGAACAAATTATTTATCTCCACGTTGTCTTCCTTACCATCAACAGATTTAGGCTACTTTTATGCGAACGTTGCGGGAAAATGACTCCGAGAATCCATCTACTCCAGCTTTGGTATTCATTATATATTACTGCTGTCAGTCTTTGAATCAGACAACTTTAGCAATAATCCAAGAAGAGCTGGATGAAAGACCATCATCTTCTTACACAGCTTACAAATATACTGATAATGTGCATTTACAAAAACTTTCAAAATATCACTAATGACCACAGTTCGCAAAATGTACTCGAGTTCACATTATTCCTTGTACTTCTTTTCAACGTTATATACACTGTAATTTGTGTTTGCTCAGTCTTACCGCGTGCATTCTTGCATCTTTGTTTTTATGCAAGGAAAAAGTAGAAAGTTCATTTCATCGCTAGAAAAGTTTTTAGGATGGCTAATGATCTTAACGATCTGTATTTGAAATTCAGTCTACCCAGTTGATTAGCAAAAATAGTTACCACCTCAGTTTCCAACAGTTATTGACGTTCTTTACTAGGTTCTATAGGAAAAGGCTTTTCTTTTCGCTCCAGCCTCTAACAGAGGTGTGAATGGAGAGGATGTACACGCACAAGTTTTGAATCTTATGAGGCGACGGCATAACTCCAAAAAGTATTAATCCTCGATATGTTTAATAACCAGTGAATCTAAGATCGCTTAATTATTGATAAAACACAATGTTTTAACGACCTGGAAGCAAATCTGTAGGGAAAACCCCCTTTATTTTTTCTTTTTCGGATTCTGCGAGCGTACCTCAGTGTCACAAAAGCTGCCCGCGTAGTTTAAGAAGATTGCTAGAACTGATCTAGAGTTGATGACAAAAAGAATTACAAGGCAGGCATTGCCCCAACAATACCATCGACAATGCCATATTGCTGCATTATTGATGAAAAACTTTAACTTTGCTGGCAATATTGATAACAAGAAGACATTTCTCCCCTCGATGAGAACTGAGAAGTATATTCAAGTGGAGTATCGATCCTCTACTTAAAAGTTATTATGGGCTTTTTACTCCCATTTCACAGTCCTGTTCCCTAACAAAGAGGATTTCAAAGGGCGTAGTCAACTTTTAAAGTATGAAGTAGGTAAGTGTTTTGTAAGAAGAAGAACGAGAAGTAGGACGATGCCGAAAAGAAATAAAAGATCTGAACACCTCCGGAGCCGCAAACGCCTTACTGTGTTAGCGTCGACACCTCAAATGTAGGACGGAATCTATTTGAATGTTCAGGATTGAAGGGCGTTTAATTTAAGAAAGTTCGTTGGATGGGTAAAGAATATTTTGAACACTGAATTTTAACCCGCACTCTAGCGTACTGGCATATTGTATAAAATTAACACCCTCAGTGGAAAAGCAAGAATATGATGCATTTCTTATTTATCATTAGAATCAGTCAGCATGGTTAAGTCGTTTGTTTGCTGTCGCCTCGCAGATATATGCTTTCCTGAAACATGATCAGACTTAAAATTGGAGTATCGTCATCAGTTTCCCAATGAAACTCATTCGACTTTCGATCCTTTGCCTCTAAGGCACTATTTGGTACGAGTTAGCATGACTTTGTAGGTTAAACAGTTCAAATTGTTTTGCATGTCCTCGAGCACGAAAAGTTTTTGGGACGGTTAATGATCTTAACAATCTGTATTCAAAATTCAATCTACCCAGTTGATTAACAAAAATGGGTGCCACCTCAGTTTCCAAAAATCATTGACGTTCTTTACTACGTTAGTGAGAGAAAAGGCTCTTCTTTTCGCTTCAGCTTGTCACAGAGGTGTGAATCGAGAGGATGTACATGCACAAGTTCTGAATCTTATGAGGCGAAGGCATAACTCCAGAAAATATTAATCCTCGATATGTTTAATAACCAATGAATCTACGATGGCTTAATTATTAATGAAAGACAATCTTTTAACTACCTGGAAGCAAATCTTTAGGGAAAAGCATATTATTTTCTTTTTCGAATTCAGCGAAGGTGCCTCAGTTACAAAAAAGCTGCCAGCGTAGTTTAAGAAGAGTGCTAAAATTGATCTAGAGTTGACGAGGAGGAGAATTACAAGGCTGGCATTGCCCAATAATACTATCGACAATGCCATATTGCTGCATTATTGGTGAAAAACTTTAGCTTTGCTGGGAATATTGATAACAAGAAGATATTTCTCAGCTCGATGACTGAGAAGTATTCAAGTGGAGTATCAATCCTCTACTTAAAAGTTGTTATGGGCTTTTTACTCCCATTTCACAGTTCTCTTCCTTGACAAAGAAAAAATTTCAAAGGGCGTAGTCAACTCTTAAAGTATGAAGTAGGTAAGTGTTTTGTAAGAAGTAGAATGAGAAGTAGGACGACGCCGAAAAGGAATAGAAGATCCGAACACCTCCGGAGCTACAAACGCTTTATTGCGTTAGCGTCGGCACCTCAAATGTAGGCCGGAATCTATTTGAATGTTCAGGATTGAAGGGTTTTTAATTTAACAAAGTTATTTGGATAGGATAAAGAATATTTTGAACCCGCACTCTTGCTTACCGACATATTGTATAAAATTAACACTATCTGTTAAAAAGCAACAAAATGATGCATTTCTTATTTATCATTAGGATAAAACAGTAGGATTAAGTCGCTGTATGCCAATTGGTTGAAACACAAGCTAAAACAACCCGTTTGACGATGATGTCAAATTTCCATGGGTTACTAGTTTAAGAAAGAGTTATAGGCGATAGGCGAACACTCTGCTTCTCAGTATATTTGACAAACAGCCAGGAAAAGACGAGTCGCCTTGGAGAAAGAGGCACAGAAATATGTAGCTTGAGAACAAGTAACGCTCCTTTTGTTTCATTTGGTATATCTTATACTGCGTCCAACTCAAACAAGTTGAAAGTTTTTGCACAAAAATCGATGATTGTGAACCCGTTTGAAACTAAAGCAGCTTTTCAGCACAATTCATCCTTCAGGAAGACCAAGGCACTATCACAATCCTTATCTAAAAGAGGTAATAATTGTATCGTAAGGAAAACGATTCTGATGAAAAATGGCGTTTCAACAGTTTCGGAATGATGACATCTTGAACGTGCCATTTATGTGTTGACATGTCAGTGGAAATTTCTGAAATTGTAGTTCACTGCAAGGGTCATTTCTTTTCCTCAATTTCGTCCGTAGGAATGAATATTACGTATTCAGTCATATTATCAGATCCCTTCCACGCGCGGCCATGTAATATCCTTTATATGTAAAACTCGTTAGTACTTATAATTATTAAAGAAAAGGTACATATGGATGTTAGCGACATGTTATAACTCTACAGTATCATTATTACTGAATAACTGAACATGTACATGTCCTTTGCTTACAGAGTTTCAGTCGCCATGGAAATTTGTCTTTATGCCCTGTTCGTCATATTGGGCCTACCCATAACATTTACCGGCCAGTCTACGTGCCGGGACAACCAAGAGGAGTTTGGTTTTGCCTTGGTTGGGCATGACTACAAAAGTGTGTACGCTGACCATTTCAGCCGCTGCTATTTTGAGTGCACTTCAGTGGAGAGATGTCAAAGTGTGACGTATCTCTGGGATCAAAAGGAATGTAAAATGAACCACGAGACAAAGAAGTCAAGACCTGAGGATTATGTGCAAAATCCAGCGGCTACCTATATGGAGAATACCTTCCGAGGTATTGTTAACCAGGAACATTTTCCAGTTATGTCTGTAAGCCATTTTGGAAGGGAGGGGACTGTAAGTTTTACCTTTGCTCGTTGACTCCTTCGCTTGTTGCATGAGCTCAGTTAAGATAAAGCTATATTCTCTCTAACAGAAGACTGCTTACTTATTTTCTCTACAGCAAAGAAAGGCTCGAAATCCTCGATCCCAGGTCATTCTTGCCGAGAAATCGTATTAAGCGATAACTCCCAGGGGGATGGTGAGTACTGGATCGACCCAACAGCTTCAGGGAGACCCTTCACAGTGTTCTGTGACATGACGACTGACGAAGGTAAAAAAAAAAACTTACATAATTTGATAAATAACAAATTACATTTTAGATAGACTTGGCTTTTCGTTTGCTGGGCTGCCAACATTAACCTTTAACCAAGTAACATACTTGATAACTGCCTCTTTTATTAAGTTATACTCATACATAATGAAGGGCCTGTATCTAACATTCAGAAAAAATATCTTAAGAGCATAAATATACAAAATTTCTTTACATGAAAAGCTCTTCGTTTTGATGAGCGCGGATGTCCCAGATGAAAAAAGTACCATGTACTTATGCTTGCGATCTTTCATTGGGCACAATTTGGGCTGCAAAATGAAGTTACCTCCCCTTAATTGGGATCCTCTCTACATCTTCAAATCTTCATCACTCTGCATGCAACTCGTATCTTCCCAGGAAAGACTAAAAAAAATGGCGCTCTTTTTTTGATTATGCCGTTTCCAAAGTGCTAGTACTAATAGTCATCAACAACAAGTAAAATACTAAACCAGGTAAAGTAAATTAAAGTAACTCCCTCTTGTATTCATGCATTTTCAAGCGAGCAGATATTGAGAAGACTCAAGCCTAACAGGTAGAGGTTGTTACCTAGATCTAGCACCAAATTCTCCTAACTTATTTCAAAGGAAGTCTGTAGCAAAAAGAGGGTAGAATTAACAATCAAATCTTGGGAGTTTACCCTTCAACTCCCACAAGTGGTGAACCTCTGCCTATGATATCCATATGTTTTTTAGCTAATGGTTATTAATACTGAAACGTATTAGGAGGAAATTGTTATCTAGATATTACACCAAATTCCCTTAACTAATTTAAAAGGAATTATGTGGCAGCACAAGGAGAGGATTAACAATCAGATCTTGGGAGTTTAAGAATTTAATGTAAAAGTGGGTTAAGGAAATAAAATTACAATTCAGTTTGTTTGCTGTTCTTTGTATGATCCTTAAAATATCATGGTTGCCCTCTAGGTATAAATCTTTTCCAATTTTACCATGTTCAAGGGTCACATGTTCATCAATGTATCTTAACACAAAATGCTACGCAGCCACATTGATCAAATAAATACTATGACACATGGAAAGCCACTTCTGATTTTTGTTAGTTGGCAAAATATTCTCTGCGGACACACAGACAAAACAACAAAATCCAGAGAAAAGAGACTTTTATTGACAATTTAATGCTGTTGTTGTTGTTGTTTTCTCATTGCAGCAATGACGCCTTGCATTTCTTCACGCTTTCTCTTTCCTCGGGTGTGGGTTCCCAGCTACAATGACATTTGAAATAACACTTGGTTAGAGAGTTGATCAAATCAATTAATGTCAAAAATGTTAAACAGCCAATAATTACCCTCTTCTTGACAAATTTCAAGGCCCTTTTATCTTTGCCTATCCTGAGCAACTCCATGCAACGTTTCTCATAAGGTGTAAATCCAACAACTTCACGCACAAGATCGCGGATGAATTTGACCCTTTTGTTACCAGCCTGGAAAAAAACAAGAAAGAAAAGTTTATAGATCACCAAGAGTCTTCATCTTTTTATCCTTACTGTTATAGGAAGTAGAAAGGAAAACACATCCACAAGACAGAACACAGTTTCTACCCAAAAGCACTCAGTTATAAGATTGGGTAAGTTTGAGAAAAATTGTCCCTTAAAATTCTCCTTCTGGACTATTTTAGAGCACTTCACAGCTCCCGAGAACAAGCCTAAATAAGTGCACAGCTATAGCTAAGAACCAGTAACTGGCCAAAACTGAAAGCAAGTATGCCACCTTCAGCAGCCTACTCACACATGTTCCACAAACATTGCTGATAAACAGTCATGCAGCTATTCAATTTCCATTGCCAGATTCTGTAGCACAGCCATTCCCAAGTGCGAGTGGAATTGGAATTAAAGACATATGATAACTCTATCATTAAACATTCTCCCTTAATTAGTAATAGTTGTTTGTATACAATGGTGACAAAGTAATTAAATGTTCAGTGTCTGATCTAGACCATGCCATTGCAGGATTGCCACAGTTTGAGCAAATATGACCCTTTCAAATACCTGTTCTGGGTCATTCAGGCACACTTCAAATTGTGTTTAAAAAGAAAAAGAACAAGGAAATGTAAATTCTCTGGGTACAAAATCTTCTTAAAACAATATTTTGGTTTAAATTTCAGATCAAAAGTAAAGCAAGAACCAAAATCCATGGAAAGTAACATACATAAAAGGCTCAATTTCAGAGGTTCCTGGGCACTAGTTTGAGTAAATGCCATGGGGATGGAGGGGGGGGGGAGGGGGGAGAGAGAAGAGATAGAAAATTGATGACTAGGACAAATTGCCCCCCCTAGCTGGAAATCCTGGATCAGACACTGTATGTGACATATGCAACAAGATGGCCCAGTTAGTTTCAAAAATGTGTCTAGTAGGACTGAATGTTCAGGCATTTTCTGTCCTTGAATTGCAAAAAAACAAGCAAACAGTTGCTAATTGTTTACAACAGGAAGAGCGTGAGGAAAAAGTTTGTTACACTTTCTGGACACAACCATATCTTAGTACATAATATTATTTTATAAAATAATTCAAATAGTATGCACGCTCTGATTGGCCATAAAACCATTTTACATCAGTGTATGTAAACACGGTTCTCATACTGAATCTTCTTGTGGAGTTCTCCCTGGTATTTATTTAGCAGTAACTCAGTTTCTTTAAGTTTGTTTTGAGTACAGTAATGGAAGAAGAAGATTTTCCTAATTTTTCTTTGGAGTTTAATTGTCCCAGTATTCAAGAAACGGCCGAAAAGCCAAATGAACAACAACAACAAGCACATCACTTTCCTTTGTTGCAAGAAGAGGCTCTTTCATTAGTTATTTCATAAAAGAAATGTAAAATGGTTTCCGTATTACATAGCCTGATGTAAACACTTGGGAGGTTGGGAGAACACTCAATAAGCTGGAAACCACTCCGCTTTGCGTCGTGGTTTCCTACGCTTATCTCCTGTTCTCCCAACCTCCCACGTGTTTACATCAGGCTATGTAAACATGGAAACCATTTAACATTTCTTCAATATCATACTCAATAACAATACTAGCATTGGAGCAGAGGTTTGCTTTTACTCAGAACTTAGAATTAGAGAGGCACAACATCTCACTCTTTCACTGAGATCATACAGTGCACCTCACCACTATTCAGGCTATGTAAAGAAGCCATCATACAGATCTTCTTAAGCTGATGTTTCTAACGTTAGCCCTTCGTGAGAGCTGTGACAAAGGGCTAACGCTCGAAACGTCAACTTCAGTAACTTTTTAAGGTGGCCAATTTAAATTATCAACTCAGTTGATAAAACTAAATTGTCTTGTTACACCCTCCAACGATGCCGCACCACAGTTAAAAGAATAATAGGAAAAAAACTTACTCCTTTTCTTCTGGATGGTTTCGGTTTCTGCACTGTTTTCGTGGTTTTGTGACCCTTGTGGAGTCCTACCGCCATTTCTAGGTTACGAGCCATGGTTTCTTCTCTGTTCGATTAATATTTGGATAAATTTTTAGTTTGAAATGCGATAATCAACGATAAAAGTTTAACAATTTCAACATTC
This sequence comes from Pocillopora damicornis, assembly GCF_964200805.1. Classification (NCBI taxonomy): domain Eukaryota; kingdom Metazoa; phylum Cnidaria; class Anthozoa; order Scleractinia; family Pocilloporidae; genus Pocillopora; species Pocillopora damicornis. The sequence continues at coordinate 6,034,236 of NC_142673.1, forward strand.
AAGCTGTTTCAACCTTATGTCCCTCATAAATTTGAAGCCTGTGATCAAACAACTTCGCCCAAACTTTCATTACACAGACGTAAGATGCTATGAGAAGTCAGATCGACTTGAATTTTAGAAAAAAAAAAGGAAAATAATCTGTCTCAGAAACTTAGAATTAGCATTTTTATTTGTTACATGTAAAAGTCTATAATATTTCTCAAGGATGGCAAAGATGAAAGTCGATATATTACCTCGTTCGAAGAACACAACAATCATCGAAACGAAAGGGTAGAAGAGGAAGAGCCAGCAGTAATTAAGACTATATGATAGCGGTGAAGTTTTGAAAAAAGGCGTGCGCTGGCACTCGGGCGCGATAGAGATCTGGAACCAAGATACCAACGTGTCTTCTTTCGTGAGGAAATTAAACGCTTCTTTTAGTGATTAGCCTTTATTTCTCCGTTCTAATCTCCTATGGTTATGGATCCTTTTCTCCAGAAGGCTGCAGAAGTTAGTAAGCAACATCCAAAACCTGACATGAAGTTCAGTTATGGAACCGCAGGGTTTCGTACGCTAGCTGACAATCTGGACTCTGTGATGTTTCGCATGGGCTTGCTCGCCGTTCTGCGTTCAAAGGCCAAAGATGGACAAGTGATCGGCGTGGTCGTCACTGCTTCTCATAACCCAGAGCACGATAATGGCGTGAAACTTGTAGATCCTTTTGGCGAGATGCTACAGCCATCTTGGGAGAGACATGCATCGGAACTTGCCAATGCTGAAGATGTGGCTGAAGTCCTGAGGGGGGTAGTCACAGAACACGGTATCGATTGGAATGTCCCAGCTAAAGTTTTCATCGCAAGAGACACCAGACCGAGTGGTAAACAGTTCGTGCAGGCTCTAGCGGAAGGAATTGAAGCTTTGGGTGGATCGTATCAGGATTACGGTAAGGAGATAATTTTTCCTTTGGGGGAGGAGGGGTTGAATACCGAACGGAAGTAAAGAGCCGAGCTCAATCTTTCGGCCATATCCTTAGTTCAACCGGTAAGATGTATTCTCTATCCAAGTTTAGTGAGAGTTCTCGTTTGTAAGTTAGAACTCTAGAAAGATTGTAATTCCTGTCTCCAATACTAACAAAATTGGACGACCTCTAAGCGCCGGGGAGTCTAGGAATGTTAAACTGTGGTGATATTGTTTAGAAATACTAATATTATCATGTGAAGGTGGCCAGAAATATATGCAAAGCTGCTGAATAACTTACAAGGGTGTCTTTTATGAGAGCTCTGATTGTAGGATAAAGTGGTTTATTTGGACAATAATTGGTATAAGTGACATGGTGGCAGTGAAACTTGTAGAAACACCTTTAACCTTTAAACTTGCAAGATCTGATTGTTGATTCTCCCCTCTACCTGCTTCACATTTTCATGTAAATCAGTTACGAGAGTTTGGTACTAGATCAATAAAACAACTTGTACATGATAAGTTAAATATTCTCATCACCCGTTTGTTGGATAATGTATGAATATTAAAGGGAGAAGTTACATTTTAATCACTTGTGGGAGTTAAAGGGTTAAGACTCTAGCTGGTGTGACCTAATGCAGTGTGTCTTCTCTCTATAGTTCTAGCAAACTGTGCAGCAGTTGTTTATTCTTAACTCCCAAGTAGAAAAGAAAAAGCTGTGAACATCCCCTCATATCTGTTTTTCCTTTTGGCAGATAAACTAACACTTTGTTTTATACACCTGAATAAAAGTTAACAATGTGATCTTTAACTGTAAAGGGGGTAAGTTTGTAAAGAAACTGTCTTGCTGCATTGGTGGGAGACTAACAGGGTAATTTGGTGTTATCAACTGGGTTGAAGACTTAAATTGGCCACTTTAAAGAGTTTCAAAGCTGACATTTTGAGCATTAGCCCTTTGTCATAGTGAAAGACTGAAGGGCTAACGCTTGAAACATGAGTTTTGAAATCGTTCATAGTGGCCAATTTATATTGTCAACTCAGTCAATAATACTTAATTACCCTGTTTATCTTAAACTGTAATGGGATGAACACGAAACTCAAATTTCTTACCAACTGATACAGATTTCCTGTATTAAAGTCCTTTTGGCACCCTTATTAGCTTAACACTTTCATTCCCAAGATCTCATTAGTAATTCCCCTCACTGTCTGCCATATAATTTCTATGATGTTAGTTGGGTGAGTTAGGTATTAGTTCAACTAATAATCCTTTAATTAATATCTTTCCTCTTATCACTTGTCTGGTTGATATTATGTTGACAATGTAAAAAGTATTTTTTTTTGGTTACTTTTAGGAGTTTAAGGGTTTCAGTGATGTATAAAAGTTGTAATGCCTTACAGTGTTATTGTATCTATATCTGTGTTAACCCTTTACATCCTAACATCAGTATCTGTATTCCCCAGTTGTTCTTTACTCATTTCTCAAGGTGCCGACAAGGAAAATTTGTTGAACAATCAAGAACTTTTTTGTTAGTGATCATTTCTTTTATTCTCTTGTCCTTTAATGTTTAATTCAGGGGTAATATTGTAAGGAGAAACTACATGTTAATCACTCGAAGGGGTCTAAAGGTTACAATGTTGTTTTGAACCTTGAAATTTAAATTGTGAAATATAATTTTTTGTAGGTGTTTTGTCAACCCCTCAGTTGCATTACATGGTGAGATGTGCCAATACAGCCGGTGAATATGGCGAGGCTACAGAAGAGGGATATTACAAGAAGATCTCCAAGGCTTTCCTTCATCTGCGTTCACTATCAGGCAAAACTGATGTACCAGTTATTAAGCTGGATGGTGCAAATGGAGTAGGAGCTCTAAAAATCAAAGAAATGGCCCAGCACCTGAATGATACCCTCTCCATTTGGGTGTGTAATGATGGATCAACTGGAAAGCTCAACGAAAAGTGTGGTGCTGATTTTGTCAAGCTTCATCAACGTGCTCCTGAAGGAATGGTTATAACCCCAGGTGATCGTTGCGTCACATTCGATGGGGATGCTGATCGAGTCCTGTATTTTTATTTCAACAAAGAAAATAAATTTTGTTTGTTAGATGGAGATAGAATTGCCACCTTGATGGTGGGTTACCTGAAAGACAAACTTGATAAAACAGGAGTGACACTCGAAAGAGGTTTAGGAATAGTCCAGACAGCTTATGCCAATGGTAGCTCAACATCCTATGCCGAGAGCACCCTTGGTGTTCCTGTAGCTTGTGCAAAGACAGGAGTGAAGCATGTTCACCACAAAGCTGAAGAATTTGATATTGGAGTCTACTTTGAAGCAAATGGCCATGGAACTGTGCTGTTTACAAAGGATGTTGTGGCCAAGATGAAGGCTATTGTTCAAGACACTGATGCTGGCACTGAGAAGCACAAAGCAGCTGAAAAGTTTTTAAGCATGGTAGATCTTATCAACCAAACTGTGGGTGATGCCATGAGTGACATGTTAGTGGTTGAAACCATCCTTTATGAAAAGGGGTGGAGCTTGGAGGACTGGGGAGCCGCATACACAGACCTCCCCAATAGGCAACGCAAAGTCACCATCAAGGATCGCACAGTCATTAAAACAACAGATTCTGAGAGGAAGACTACAGCTCCAGAGGGGCTTCAAGAAGAAATTGATAAGCTTGTTGCCGGGTATAAAAGTGCAAGGTCCTTTGTTCGACCCTCTGGTACTGAGGATGTTGTCCGTGTTTATGCAGAGGCAGACACAAGAGAAGCAGTGGATTCTTTGGCACGAGAAGTCTCTCAGATAGTTTATGATTTAGCTGGTGGTATTGGAGAGAGACCTTAATAGCACCGAACAGAAGTTTGTTTAATTTCACCTGCTGCAAAAGCAGCTGTTTTTCATACTTTTCCTCAGGTTTCAGATCTAAGAATATCTACTGTTGATAAAGTTTGTAGGTAGGGTACTTACAACTTCAGAATGAACTAATATATTTTGAATATACTGAAAACTAATTCATTTCCCTGTAATTGTCATCAAAATGATGGTCAAAATGATAAACCAAAGATTTGCTACCTTAAAATTTATTTTTTTTTCATTGACTAACTATCAAGACACATGTATATTCTGCATTTGCAAATTAGGAAATTAATAGATAAATTTGGAAGTAGAGTATTATGGGCAATACTGTGTTGTTGCATTTTAATGTGTATAATTTTTTGAAGGAAAACTGGTAACCAGGGTATGGGTTGGGAACTAAGAAAATATATTCATGCAATACATTGAAAATGCAAGACTTCTTTGTCTGTTTAAGAACTGGTAACAGCAGTTACCCATCATCCTTTTTCTCCATAATGAGGAGAAACTGGGATGACTGTGGTTATCCCATAGACAGCAAAGGTCTTTAGTGCTTTTCTCTCTGAGATGTTTCTGATAATGCATTTCATATCAGCTCATCTTTCAACATCTCCTTCAATACCAATAACCAAGGAGATGCTCTTTCTTTTGACTGCAGTATCAGTATGGTTATCCTCCACTTTGCATTCTATACCGACATAAATTTTAGCCACAGTATGATAGGAAAATTTGTCAAACAATCAAAGTCCTTTAGTTGATCATCTCCACCATTTTCATAACCTTAATGTTAAATTTAGCAATGACAATTTTGAAAAATAATATGCTAGTCACCCTTGAAGGTGACTAGCATATAATCTGTGATTTCGTACTGTACGTGTAAGATTGATTCATCTGAATAATGCAAATAAAAGTGAAGTTTAAGTTGGTGTCTTAAAGAAATTTCTCAGCACATTTTGGGAGCACAATTCTTTATTTTGTGAGGCAGGCACTTGAATTGTTATAGAAGTATTTTAACACTTAGTCTAACTATTGTAACACTCTAGCTGTTAAGGAACTGCCATAGGTACGCATTTCAGTCTAAGTCCCATATTGACTGGTTCATGGTCATTTAAAATTTTTTGAGGAACATCTGTTTTATGGTCGACACCTTCCAGTAAAGCGTGGGTACAGACAGACATCTCTGATATGCTGTCTGTTCAGCAGCCATGTGAGGAATCGCTCCAGTCCCAAACCATATCCACCATGTGGGCAAGAACCATATTTCCTCTGTGAGTAACAACAACAAAAAAGAGGACACATTTATTTGTCAATTTGATCATCAAAATTGGGTGAAAACAAAAGGAATGATTTTGGTACATATTATTGGTGAAGTCCATATATCAATTTGTAACATGACAGATACTATGAGAACCCTGATTGGTCTAAAAACTTTTTTTTTTTTCATCGGTAATCCCACAGAGCCTCCAGCTCATGAGTTACAAACTGTTCTCATGTTCTACCAACCTAAGTGGGTTACTACACCAAGAGAAAGTGCAGTTTATTGCCTAAATAGTCTTGATTAATATTTCCAGAGCCTTGTGTTGGAGCCCATTGCTTTACTGTACAGAGAGACTTCCAATTAAGTTTTGAAAGTAATTCCAGGTACTGTACAAGTAACATTTGTTTTATTTCACTACCTCTCCATGATTGCTCCAGAAAACTCATGCCAGATTTTTGCTATTTTTATATTACTTCAGTTTTGTTTTCAAAACACTTGTACAAGATGCACTTTATCTTTAAATACCACAATGAAGAAAAATTCCAATGAAAGCTAATTCTTTAGATATTCACCAACATGTAAGTAGTCTTTCTTCTTTAGTTATTTGTGATAATAGCTGTGAGTGTGTATAGATCAAAACAATATTTTCAGATAGAGAACTTTATAACCCTCCATTTCCTGGACAGTGTGTTATTATTGCACAACGTATTTTTACACTTTTTTCACCCCTAAAAGTAAGAAGGTTAAAACTGGTCCTTGAACTCAGCTCTACTCAAAGGCCATTCCATTTTTACCCAATCCCAAAGAAAAGTGTCTTGAACAAGTGACCAGTAATCATTAATAAAACACACTGCAAAAAAATTTGCCCTTAAACCTTAAGTAATTCAGTAGGAAAGACATACCTGGTCAGTGTACCAGTAGTAAGGGCTGGGGTCAATACCCTCTCTCTTGTAACCCTCCAGCAGCTCCTCCTAAACAAATCGAAGGTATAAACATCAATTCAGGAACAGGGTAATGTGCCAATCAATTTGAAGCTTAAACACCCTGCCCACTCCCCCCCCCCCCTCCCCAAACAACTGACAGGCATTCTACTGTTGTCTGTCCTGGTAGGTGGGGGATTTGAACCTTATCTGGCCGAGTTGGGGGATTTGAACTGGAAATGTCAAGTCTTTCTGGTGGAATACAAGTATTTTACCTAAATATGGAGGTGTCCAAAGGTAAAGATTTCTCCTTCCCAAGTGGAGTAGCTCAGAAGATTGTTAATATTTATCTTTCACAAAAAAATTGGCCACCAAATAAATCTGCACACAATGTTAGCCCCTGGGATGGTGGTTGAGGGGGGGGGGGGGGGAGAAATATGTTGAAGCTTGATCAATTATTGATCAATTAATTTAGTATTAACCCTTTTATCTCTGAAGATCTAATGGTTAATTCTCCCCTATCACTTATGTTAATAGATATGAGAATTTGGTGTTAAATCAAGATAACAATTATTCCCTTATAAGTTTGAGTATTCTTGTTGACTGTTTGCTGGATAATGTATGAAAACCATAGGGAGACTTAGGTTATTGCACATTTGCTTCAAGTTGTTTAACTAAAACATTGTTAAGTATTCGGAATGTTTGTGCTAAATTTATGTCTTGAAAGGTTAAGTGTTCAATGGTGGAGAAATGCTCACTCAGTTTCTCACTTGTTTTTAGCTAAATGGAAGATCTCTTATCTGTAGGCCCTACTTTTTTAGGGGGAGTCACTGATGCAAGGATCATGGTATCAGGACACTGCACCAAACTACACTAAAATTGTAAGGAACACAAATATGTCATCCTTTCCAAATACTTACATATTCCCACATCCTCATGGATCCTCCAACAATTTCACCAACTCCAGGCATCAGGAGATCAACCTAAGTTTAACATGCACACTTTTAATGATGAGCAAGGCATGGATGCCCATAAGCAGGATGCAACCTTTGTGGTCACATTTTCCAAAACTACATGTACATGTCGATATGACGAATATTTTATTAACCTTTACGTTGTCAAAAAAGGTAGTAGATGCTGTAGGAAATCTAAAGTGACTGACACACTCCACTACCTCTCAATCTTGGTTTTTGTTTTGTTGTGGTTGTTTTTACTTTCAATGCATTCCTATTAATTTGTTACTAACATTGACAAGAATGCAGACAAAAAAATGTTTGAACAATTTTGACTAAGATAATAGATTATAGCCACTACAACTCTACATTTGTAGAACTTGGCTTACAGGCTTTCAAAAAAACTTGTGTACTTACTGATTCAGTCAGACCCTTGTCCTCTGGACATCTATACATGTAGAAAGACTTAATGTTGGTAGGAAAGCGACACAGCAGGATTGGCTAGAACAAAAATGACGACAAAATTAAACCCCTTACATCCTAACATCAGTATACATATTCTCCACACTTTTCTATGTGCTACAATCATGGGTTACTGACCAGGAGAAATTGTTGTACACTCAAGACCTACTTAAGTTAGCCATTGTTTTCTTATTCTCAAAACCCTAAGTGTTTGATTCAATGGTGATACTGTGAGGAGAAATTAGACACCAATCAATCTTAAGAGTAAATTAAAGGGTTATACAAAAAAAATTATCATGATGGTAACTATTCGGAGTTTATGAATGACTGAATGACTGATTTACCTCATTGATCTGGTCTGTCATCTTCCTTTCTGGCATCTCAGGAATGTCCTTAACAAGGAGACCCAAGAAGATTATCACTAACAGAGTACATTCCACTCTAAAACATTTTTAACCTAAGTTAAAGGACTCTATTATCAGGCACCTCTGAGAATTTAAAGCAGTATCCACATTGAAAAAAAATTTTGAAACTCTATGAGGTGGATCCTCAGAACTGTTGACATATCAACTTGAAATCGATATCAAATGTCTATATTTTTACTCAGCAATCTACTGAAATTGCACACCTCTCCAAATTCATAATAGGTGCCATCTTCCTTTTTAATGTCATGTTCTTTCAGGTATTTGATGGCATCACTGTAGTTCATTCTCCTAATAAAAAAAATGTCAGTTATAATATATATAAGTATTACCCAATAAAGAAGAAAAATTATTTGGAATTTTAAAAAACTGAAATCCAAATTCAATCCAAAAAAACTGATAACTCTTTTTGAAACAATCTAAATATATTCATGCAGTGCTCAATGGACTTACCTGAATGGTCTCTTGGGTGGCTTAAAATCCTGAAGGAACACAAAAGATTTCACATGTAAGTTAAAAGTCCTTGGGATAATCAGGCTACCTTCTAGGCACTAATTGTTATCTTAACATACAAATATTTTGATAAACCCTCCATCTGTTTTTCTTCTGCCTTGCACATTAGAGCTAAATTGTTAACAGAAATGATAATTATTGCCAAAAAAATTATTATTAGTAAATGATGATTATTAATAGTAACTGAATTATAATCATTGTTATTTATTTTTTATTTATTTGACTTGTACTAAGTACATAACTTTTAAATATGACAAATAATAGTTAGATGACAGGTAATGTAAATTGGTAAGAGAAGAAGAAGAAAAAAAAACTGAAAATAACAATAGTGAAGAGGAAAATTCAGTAAGGGACAGTCACAACAGAGCAAGCTCCAACTAGGTGAAAGCCCAATAAAAAAAACGGTAGGGGAGAATTTAAGCAAAATATTAATAAAATAGATAATTCACTAAAAATATCAAAATATATGTATATAACTATAAGAATTTACATGTAAAAAATATATATCAATTCTTATTTCAAGATTAATAATAATTACTAATACCTACTAAAAACAACACTGACGAAAACTGCTTAAATTTCTAATGGAATAGTACTTAGGACACAATGATTTCCAAGTATAAACATTATCCTGATCAAACATTTCAATAAGTGCTTTTTTATATGTTAGTAATGACTTTGTACCTTTTCTATCTAATAACAAATTTTATTGTGTTACTTAAGCAGGATCAGTTTCTGCAGTTTTCTTAAGATTTCTTGCCTGTACTTACTGGATTAAATTCTTTGAGTATGTCTGCATGGGGAGATTTCAGCACTCTATCCACAACATCACATACCTGAAAGGACAAATGGAAGTACAAAAATTAATTGATGGCCTCAGTTTACATAACATTGTAATAAAATATGACACTTGGATGATAAGTAATCAGTAAGCCAAACCAATAAACAGATCAAGTGTGTTTCCATACCAAATCTTCAATTCTGTCCAGGAGATCATCAAATGATATAAAAGGACATTCAGCTTCCACATGAGTGTATCTGCAAAGTGAAGAAATAATTATAATTGCTTTTTGATGTGAAAATGCAGTTTTAATCTAAAATTGTTGGTTAGTTGTTCTACTTACTATATAGTTCAACTTTCAATGCTTTGTACAGTAATTAACTGAAAATGACAGAAATTTCTGTTGAAACATGTTTTACAGACTCAAAACTTTTGTCGCTTTCTTTAAATTCTTGACTTGTCTGCTAATATCAAGGCACTTTTAATCATTTAAAATAATATAGCCTGGCATCATGTTTACACAATGAATGCTGAAATTCTGGACTAGCTACCTTACACGCAATTCCCTACATTTCCAAGAATCAAGGAGTGGGAACCAAGTGCTACATGGGCATACTAACCACAATTGACTGCTTAAGCAGACTACATTTAAAGCAATGGGCATATATTGGGTACCACAGTTTGAATTTGTTTTATTTTTCTAGTTTTTGCTCTTTTAGATGAGTCAGTGGATGCTTGAAGGCTCATGTTACAAATCTAGGTTGCCTAAATTGCACAACTGTCAGTTGCCTGTGTCAATCAGTCTCTGCAAGAACACAGCCTTGCAACTAAACTTGATCTGATTGTTAATTCTCCCTTCTAGCTAGTACACATTTCCCTTGCAAATTAGTTGGGATCATTTTGTGTTAGATTACGATAACAACTTCCACCTGTTTGCTACAGGTAACCAACCAGCACTTACTCTGACAAGTGCCTTCTTGTACGCGACTGTTCAGCTCTGTATGACTGAGCAATACAGAACACATCACCAAGTGCTGGGATTACTGTCTCCAGGTAAAGCTGGGATGACTGTGTCAAATATGCCTAATAATCAAATAATAACATCATACAATTTAATATGTAAATTCATCAAAAGGCATATTCACAATAGTGCTTGTAATTATGAAATTCAAACTGCCTCTGACACAACTATCTCAATGAAAATCAACTTTTCCAAATCATGCCTCTAGTTATATACAGCATTACAGAAAATTTGTTCTTTTTTTAAAAGATCAAGTTTTCTGAAATCCCACACCTTAGTACTTCTGAATAAGCTGCCACACATTTAAAGGTCACAGCCTTGAAAAAATGTTAACTAAAAGACTAAGATATTTCCTACACAGAGTAACTGAAAAATAAAAAATGCAGTGTTTGATGATTGGTCAACAGTACAAGCAAAGAAATTTTACTCAAAAAAAAAACAACAACAACAACAACAACAACACCTAAATAGCCTTGAGTAAACCAATTTTCCTACATACATGTATCACACTGATATCCGATGGAAAATTACCCATTGACCAACAAAGGCCTATAAATTACCTAATTTTTTGTACCTAAGCAACACATAAAGTTCAAAACTTACTGGTTCACCAAAATAATTGAAATCAAAGAGAGTGGATCCTCCTTCCACTTGTGTTTGCACCATGGTAGGTGGAAATACCTGTCAGAAGACAAATAAATACAATTTAATATTAACTGATAGTATTCTGACTCAAACTACAACTAATTGTCTGTAGGAGTATCTGTTAATTACATGCATCTTTCAAACTTAACCTAACTCGTTGTTCTCATCACATATTACTTAGTTATTGTTTAAGATGATCTCAAATGAAAATGGTATGGTGTTGGATGGATTTCCTATTATGGACAAAAATTGAGAAAATACCATTTTTCCTGTAAAATGTACACTTATTTGTATGTATCATGTGTAACAGAAAATTAATTGACTTTTAGTCACTTCTGATTAACTTTCAAATGTGTTACCTCATCATAACTGCGATTGAAGTAATGAGCTCTGAAACTAAAACAATGAAGTTCTTTGAATACATCATTGCAAGTTAGCTTTCTATTATTGGGAACTTGAACTCTCAGTAAATTGACCAAAATCTGGTATTAACCTTATGACACGAACATTATAATAGTCCAGAAAAGAAATGTCTCCTTGATTCAAATGGAATATATCTTGAAAAATTATTCATAATTGCATAGTAATGTTCATCAAATTGTCAATGGTGAGTCTAGATTTTGTGTATTTTTTCCAAGATCCCTGGCAGCAATAGGAATTATGGCAGAGGTGATCCATGGGGGTATGTATGTTTACTTTAACCACTCTCACAGAACACATGCCAGTTACCATATTCAGAGAGAGGATACAAGGGTTGTAAAACCAATGATTGCATGTACATGCCTATTTACGAAGCATTGTGGGATATTTACCATTTTTGGATGACTATTAATGGCATATTAAGTGACAAGAGTGATATTACTGTCCTAAATCATTCCAAAAATGTCCTGTTATTAAAGACAGTCAAAACATGTGGAGTTTACATGACACTATGTTTAATCTAAAATAAATGTAGCTCACTAACCATTGTGTAACTGTTGAGCGCATTCTCAGGATCTTGGAAACCTAAGATGTACAAAATGACTACATGTAGGTCAGGATGCAAAACCTGTATTGTCAGTATTACCTCACAGCAAATGCGTCAATTCAGGAGTGAGAAATTAAAGGAGAATTTCAATATTGAACTCACCGTTTCACCTCTCAGCATAATATGCCGATTGTCAAGCTGAGTGTCTATGGCAGATTCCTGTTGATAAATTAACACTAAATTAGCAATGCTAAGCTTTAAGTTTCAGCCTTTTTTCATCAGAACTCATGTTATTAGGTAATACATGTAATCTTACATTTTAAAAACCTAACTTGTAAATATAAGAAGTGAGAATTCACATCTTCAATGAATTGCTCCAATCTTTTTGAGTGAATAACTATCTTTAGATATGTAACAAAGTTAGAAAAAATGTTTCTTGGTAAGAATATGAACAGTAAAGATAGTAAAACTTCTATAAAAGTCCTGAACCCTGTACTACATACAAATAACTGAATGTGTAGTTGATTTATTTTAACCTTTTCACTCTCAAGATTTCATTTATTGAGTAATTCTTCTTATTGTCTACTATACAATTCTTGTGATGTTAGTTTGGAGAATTTGATATTGGATCAACTAATAATCCCCTAATTGATATTTGTCTTTATTCCTATTTCTTGTCTGCTCAATATTGTATTGATATTGTGAGGAGAATTTCTGTCTTGGTCACTCATGGGACTTAAAAAGGTATTTTTATAACTTGAGCATTCTTAGATCTCCTGACCTCGTTCACCAGGTTATCAACTCCACCAGCAGGGGAATCCCCAACAAGTTCCCAGAAATCTACAACCATTTCGTGTCCACCTGGAGCCTGAAGGGAAAAATTAAGTTACGCTGAGATATGCATGAAATTCATTTCAACCAAATGCAGGAGAATACCTCCAAGACAAACATAGAGCAGGTTACCAATAAGCCCTCTTTAGAATCCAGGAGAAAAGAGTGCTACTTATGATTTTTAAAAGACTAGCAGGTGTGGATCAAGGACTGAAACTGATATGGTCATCATGGAACAAAATAGAACTTAAAGCCTAGGATGTAGAGAAGTAGGAAAGGATCATGAATGCCTTATTCCTAAAAGAATATTGAAGGAGATGATGAAGAAATAAAAAAGTGCCTTACTGTTTTTCCTTCTGGAAGTGCCTTGATTACACCATAGAGACACACAGAGGCTTCAGTGGCCAATGTTACAGCCTCATAGGTCTGACACTGAGAAGTGAAAAAAAAAAAAATCAGTACTCTAAGATATAGTCAAGAATTAAAATATTATTCATTCACTTTAGCTAGCTTTAACATGATCACCAAATTTTACATTTAATTAATAATTAGATTCAAGTGTTACAATTTTGGTTGGAAGGAAAAAAAAGGGAAATTAATTAAACTATTAGAGGCTATTAGCTCTAATAGTTAATATACTAACACTAAACTTTGCACACATTTGAACAGGGCGATCTTTAAAGCCGCAGTGTACCCATGTTGACTGAATTTTTTGACAAGAATAATCCAAAGATATAATTTGTGTTGCTTACCAAAAGATCTGATAAGACACACTGAAGAAACCCATTGCCATCTCGAAGAACCATAAACATCAGGTTTTTACCTGGTGCAAAAATACAAGGGAGAATATAGTAAAACATATCAACTTATCATCTTACCATAACATTCAGTTATACCAAGAGAGATAAAAAATTCAAGCTATTTAATCTTTTCAATTACTTTACAAGAAATTATGGCAGGACTGCAGCTTCTGTGGAGCCACAATCATGACCTAAAAACACCTTTATAGACCTGATACTGTCCATAGAAACTCACCTTGTCTTCGGAGTCTGTGAACCCAACCAAATACCTTCACTCTCTTGTCACGGTTAGCTACTGACTCACTGATCTGTATCTGTTCAAATTATTTCAAAAATAAAATACACACAATTTGAACAATTCATAGTAAGAGTACCCTTGAAAGAAATTGAAATTAGATTTAACATAAACTTGACAACAACAATGGAAAAATTTATATGCACCTTATTTCCTTCCACATTATTTTTCAGCATTAATTTTAAGTGTTCAATAACAAGTGGATTTTTGCAGCCAGAAATAAGAAAGTTCCACGTACAGATTAAAAGCAAATGATATGTAAAGTGTAGTGAGTACCACAATGCATGTGTTTAAATGCTTACCCTTGTAGCTTTTGGCAAACTCTCATCCTCCTTAATAGTAACTTTCTTGGCCTCTTCCAGATTCTTCTCTCTTTGCTGTGCTTTTTCAGCCTACCATGTGACGTAATGTAACACTAATTAGTAACTACATTAATTTTATACTGTTATGCTCCAAAACTGCACATTCAAAGGACTATGAATGTAAAGTGACGTTACTGCAAAAGTACTGCCTGCACTGGTGAAATCTCTCTCATGTATGAACATGTATGTATTTGCGATCAGTATTTAGACAGGGTGGCCCACTTCAGCTCAGAGCTGATTTAACCCATTGGGCCCATATAAACAATAGTAAGGCTCAACCAAAACAATGGGAGCTGCGTTTCCTACTCTTTGTGAGAAGTGTGTGGGTTTTTTAACATCCCAGGGCTGCTAACCAGTAGAGAAATGATGCAGGAGATGGGGTCTATAGCTTATCTTCCTTACCCAAGAAGACTAGAATGTCTAACGATCTGCTGATTATGTCGAAGCAAAGGTAACACATTCTCCTCAGTTATTTTAAGACCCTGTGAGTTGGTCCAGTCTAGGGCTTGAACCCTCAACCTCTTGCATGACAGTCTAGCATTCTACAACTTGAGCTAACCAAGCGCGATTTCCTAACAACTCTCTGTCTGCTTTGTTTGGTTCAAAATGCCGATGACAACAAGGACATTCCAGTTGAATGTTTGATGTCAAAGTGCATCAAAAGTAGTCATGCAGGTGTATGATTCCTTCATCTTATGGCCTCCCACCTCTTCTCCTGTCTCAGCTTTAGTACTGCTAGTATTTTCCCCTTGAAACTTCAAGGTGCCTCAAAATTCTTGATTAGTACTTTAGCATATCAATTATACTGAATGAGAAATAGATTCCATCACCTCCTTCTTCTCTCTGTCTTCTGACTTCTTTTTTTCCTGTGCATAAATCTTGGTCACTTTCTTCAGCTGAGCCTTGGCAAGTTTTTCATACCTCTGGAATCAAAGTGAAATACATTGATCAACCCAAAAATGCACTCATTAGTTTGAAAATTTATGCAGGATCATTTATCATACATGAAATGAGTAATACTCATAATAGCATTAAGAATACATTATGTGGTTTCCTTCTGAATTCTGGAAGTTGACAAAAAGAAGGAATGTTTGGTAAAGAGCTGCAGGAACAGAGAGGAACAAGGATTGTCTAGGAAGGGGAAGGTCAGAAACAATTCTCAATTGCCCAGAAATAAAAAAAACCAATTCATTTTATAATAAGCTGGAAATTTTGAAGAGAAAGTAAATTAATGAGCACTATTAATACCTCTCCATCAGCTTTACCATCCACCATAATTTGAGGTAGAGGTTCCTCTCCATCAGTGATGCGCAAAGCCTTGAACAAGGAAAAAATGCCACATGTTCCCATCAGCTATATTCAATGTATTTCCAAACCAACAACTAAGCTGCATCAGAATAATTGACTACATGTAAACTAAATTGTGTTATGGTGGAAAATATACCTGCATAACAGTTTTATATGGTTTTTGAGCAGATCCATCTCCAGACTCATCACTTCCTTCTTTTTCCGAAGTGTAGATCACTGGGCCATTGGCTAATAAAGAACAATTCAAAGGGGGAAAAATGGTGATATTCCATAACAACCGCAGCATGAATACCCTGTTAGACAAATCTCTGTAAGGAGTTTTCCTTTATAAGTAATTCATGCCACATATATACTGACCAACTAAGGTAGATTTCTAATGTATCAAATTGAATGAATGAAAAGGATCATTAACTAAAAGTTAAGCTGTGTTAATTCCATTACAAGAGTACGCAAGCACATAAAAGAATGCAACACTTCACTAACCTATGCTCTTAAGGGGGCAATACATTCTAATGGCCCTTGTTAAGCTAACTTGGTTTGCACTGTCTTGAGCATGGGCCTTTATGAGCCTATATGGCTTACAGCAATGAGCCGAACGAGACAGCTTTAGGGTGCATAGCCAGGTCCCCCTTCGAAGATAGGAAAGGGAAAAGTAACGCATCTCTAGCTAACTAGCTAGGACCTGGAAAAAATTTCAAACAGAGAGACTACTATATCTTATGGAATTTTATAAGAAAAATTGTGTGGAATTTTTGAAGGTGATAACAGAGTGAAAAATTAAAAAACCTTTTTGGAAAAGTCATACTTGAGTCCAAGAATAATAAAAAAAGCAGATTAAAAAATTTTTAATTGGAGCAAACCAAAACAAGAAATGTATATTTTCAGATGTATGGAAACTAATAAACAACTGACTCACAAAATTTGCCATAAAGGTACCTGTGTTCCTAAGTGTTGCTAAAATCTATCAATATGAATGTTAACAATTAAGTAGGGTGCAAGTAAGATTGCAGAACAAGGGTTAGCTTTGAAAAAATACAAGTCACTGAGTTTTGAACATAATAAAGCAAATTCCTACATATAAAAAATACTACAAAACACTAATTGGCTGGAAAGTTTGAAAAATCTGTCTGTCAATAAGTTTCAAAATTAATGTTACTTAAGGATTGGTAGTCTTTCCTTGATATTCTGGTGTATGTTTTTTTATCAAATTTATCAAACCTTCCCTAACTTAACCGCTTCAACGACTAGGCAATTTAGAGTGCCATTATTGAATAGCCCCTTTTTATATGACTCCAAAATATCTGGCTAAAATAATCTCAGTGCAATGCCATTGACATAGAAGCACTACTTTTGTTTACTGTTTCTGAAGAAGATAAATAAATGTTATTGCTCTGATAATACCACAAGTAATTAATTCTTTAGCTCCAAGAAGTGAAGGAATTTCCCCTTTAAAAATCGATACATTTCCAAGCAGATCAGTGATGAGAAGAAAGACAAAATATCAACATGAATATTGTCTAATTAACTCCAATTTCTCACACTTAAGTTTTAGCTTGTATGGTAAACAGTGGGGAGAGTTAATATTTAGATCTTGGACTGTCAAAGGGCTTTGACCTCTAAAAGTACCTAGCATCTAATTTCTCCTTATATTTTCACCTCTGGAACAATCATCAAGGTCAGGAGAATAAAGGAAATGATCACCAACTAAAAAAAGCTCTTGAATATATTGTCAAACAAATTCTCCTTGTCAGTACCTCGGGAAATATGCGGAGAACAGTATGGAGAATATCATACCCATGTTAAGGAAAAAAGATAAACTATTATAACAATTATATTAGACTTAGCTAAAATTGGTAAACGACCTACAAGACTTTGTCTACAGAATTGCTTGATAATTGTATATTCATTTTGCTTTCAGCAATTTTAAAATTGCTAAGCAATAATTATCATTACACTTTGGCATGCTGTGTTCACCAATCAGGATACGACAGATATCATGATAATTAACATAAAATATGTAAATAGCTAGCCAAAACTATCCTTTCAAAATATGGTAACATTTCACGGACTTTCTCAAATGAAGAAAAATATGCAAAACAACTTAAAAAACCATCAAAGCTATGAACTTGATCATGTCATGCCTGTCCTGGCATGTACATACTTTTACTTTCGATTTCAGAAGCGGAAGAAAGAAATGAGAAATCAGTCCAATGGACGATAATTGATTGCTGAGAAATTGAAAAAACCTCTTACACAGTATTTAGGTTTCTTGCACGTAATGCAAGAAGTGTGCAGCTATAAATAAAAGTATCTAACCACAGTTCCCGGACACCTAACGAAAACGGTGTGGTTAAACTGCAGCCATTTTTTTTTTCATGGCATGAAAAAAAAATGGCTTCGATTAATGTACAAATTTTGCACGCGACTATTGAATGGCTTGAAAATCAATCAATGCCTGACCTCAGTTGGATAGAGTGCTCGAAAAAACAGCTGTAGTCTTTTATCAAACGCCGTGTTTCACGAATTACTCGAGAAATCTCGAAAGCTGGTTCAATATCTGTATAGCACTCTACAAGAGCTTATTCTTCTGGAATCACGTGGACCTTCCCTTACCTTGTACGTCCATATTTTCCATGTCTGCGCTCAAAGAATCAGCAGCCATTCTTTTTTCCTCTTTCCACACTCTTTAAATTAAAGTAATCGGTTAAAAGAGGGAAAAGTTATTGAATTACTCAAATTTTGTACTCCTTTTTACAACTACTCCGACGGGTGTTGCATCAGGTAAAAGCGTGTCCCGAAATAAATGTGTCAGCGGATTTCCAAGTAAGGTGTAAATGCAGGGGTGAGGGAAGGGAGGTAGGGGATGAAACAACTTGTGTTAAACAAGCTTTGAGGTAATTAACGGGACTGATAAGACTTTCAGATATCTTTTAAAATATTTTTTGCAATATAAAAATAAAAGCCAACATATCACTTCATATTTGAGGGCTGTTATGTACTTTTTATCGGAAACATGCGCATCACTTAGCCCTCCCTAACTAGGCAACATTGCTTTAATGGCGGCAAGGACGCCCTGAGATTGACTACTGCATTGTTCTGTAGGATTTTTTATGTATTTCACGGAAGTCCCTCGCTGAATGTACGTGATTTGCGGAGATGACAACGTCATAAAAGATGTATCGTGTTTTTGAAGCATTGGTTCGTAATTCACGAGCTGTGGATCGAGTTCCACTTTGCTATCGATGGTTGGTGAGGCACCGTTGTTCTTCCAAAATCCAAGATGACTCAAAAGCTGCAAGTTCGGAAAGCGAACCAAAGAGGTTTAACCCTCTAGAAATTCAGATGCTGTCTACAGAATTACACAGTCAAGTATTTTACGGTAAATCAGAGGCTTACGATTCCGAAACGGTCAAAACATGTCAACAACATCTAGGGGTGCACAATTTGTGGAGCAAGACCGGATCAGTTCTGCCTGATGTCGATTTCCAGCTTCCACCTCTACAAGGTTCAAATATTGATGAGCACTTTAGAACGATCGCGGAAGAGCAGAGCCAACCATATTTTGAGAAAGCTCAAATGTTAGCGGAAACGACGCTGTCAGCCATACCAGATGAATGGAACTTTTCTCCGGGATGGACTAAGTATGTGTATGGTGACGAGGGATTGGTCACCTCCCCAGTGGATGTGCCGGAAGATGATGCCTTGATCTTTGATGTCGAGGTGTGCATGAAAGAAGGACCATTTCCAGTGATTGCAGTGGCTGTATCTCCCAAGGCGTGGTAATGACAAGTGATAATTTATGTCCCAGGATTTATAATAACATTCAAATGTACCCCCTTCTCTAATGACCAACTTCCACCTGTTACTGTTTTTAAGGAAAAATGTTCATCAGCACTGCACAGAACTTGTTTTAGTTTATGAAATTTCTACCAACTTTACACCCTAACATCAGTATGCTTATTCTCCGTACAGTTCTTTATACATTTCCTAGGGTACAGACAAGGAGAATTTGTTGGACAATCAGGAGCTTTTTTTCAGTTGGTGATCATTTCCTTTATTCTCATTATCTTAATGTATGATCCAGGGGTGACATTTAAGGAGAAATTAGATGTAAATCAATCCTAGGGGATCAAAGGGTTAGAATGTTTCAGTTGCTCACTTTGTAAAATAACACACAGCTTGTTTTGTTGTTTACACACAAATACCATATCACAAGTTAACATGACCATATTATTGTTAGGAGCATTTGTCCTTAATTCAGCAACCCCCCCTCCTATAATTACAGGTGTAAGTACCCTATCTTATCCTATATTTGAAATAAATGCCTTGACCAGTGACTACATTGTAGAGAATTTATCATGCACAAATTCACAATGTGTACTGTATGATTATTGTATTTCCTCTTTTTATGGTATTTTTCTTAATCAGATGTAAATTTATTTAATTATATTGTACTTGAAATTCATTTTGGACAATAAATAACCCTTTAGCAATAGGTTTCTTTAAAATTTTAGTGCTTGATGCTTGCTTGTTAAAGTTACAGTACTGTGTTTGCTGCTACTTAGGTACTGCTGGGTCAGTCCAAGCCTTGTGGAAGACAAGAATTACAACATGTTTCTGAGACCATCTCCTAAACTGTATATTCCATTGGAACTGCCCAAAGATCAGGGGTGGAGTTCAACCAAGTGGAAAGAAAGGCTTGTTGTGGGTCATTCTGTGGGATTCGACAGATCTTTTGTAAAAGAACAATATTATATCAAGGTACGATTGGTTGGTAATTGTTACTGACAGTAGTTAAACTTTGTAAACTGATTGATTTATTGGCCCTTTTAAACCAAGAATGCCTTATCTAATTTCTCAGCTTACAGTAATATACTGCTGAATCATTCATTAAGATCATTAGAAAAAAGAAAATGATCACCAGCCAAACTAAGAGGCTTTGATAATGAAACAAATTCTCCTTGTCAGTACCAGAGGAAGAATATAGCAGAGTTTGGAGAATATGGATACTGAATAGATGTTCACCCGTTAACCATGAGTGACCAAGATGGAATTTCTCTTCACCAAATCAATTAAACAATATCAAACAGAAAAGTGATGAGAATAGAGAAGAATATCAGTTAGGGGATTATTAGTTGATCCAATACCAAATTCTCTGAACTAACATCATAAGAATTGTATGGCAGACAGTAAGGAGAATCAATAATGAGATCTCGGGAGTGAAAGGGTTAAAGTTTAAACATTTTAAGTTTTTTGACTTGTATAATCTTACTCCTTTTAAAGGAAATAAAGTAAAAGGTAAATTCTGCACTTGAGCAATATGAACCACCAGGTGCTGGTGCATGCCTATGCAGGTTTTTGTAGCATTAAATGATCGTGACAAGTCCTGGTTAAGATGCTTGTTGATAACAGTCCATTCAATAACATTTTGGGCAGTAGCCAATGCCACTCCTGAATTTGACCTAGTGTCTAGCCCAAGAACACTTCTAAATGCAGTGCTTCTCTGATGGTAAGGCATATTAGGGGATGATATCTTTTGGGGTTAATGCATTATGTTATAACTCTAATACCCTTTGTAGATATGTAAGTATTGAATGATGTCTCATGTTATTCATAACTGATATTCTTAACTGTAACACTTAAGGGACCCAAAACATACTTCTTGGACACCTTAAGTTTACACATGTGTATCTCTGGCTTGACAAGTCTTCAACGCAGCCTTTGGGAATCAGCTAAGGCAGGACGCATTGGAAAAGTGCCTTGGATGCTGATTGGCTCAGGAAACAAACTTATAGACCTTCATAACCTGTATTGTGGTGGGGATGAATTAGACAAGTCATTGGTGAAAATCTTTATCGATGGAACACTAGATGATGTGAGGGCAAACTTTCAGGTATGACAAGGGTTTAGGAAAGGAAGGTCTGAGATACATGCAATACCCCACTGTTACAGAACATTGTTATTTATCTATTTATCAACAGTGACATATTGAAAAATGCTGTATGCATGTATAGCTGTAAATTCTGCAGTGTGGGACTTTGTTTTAAAAAATCCTGTTTGAAGTGTTTTGGAACATCCCAAAAGGCAGAATGGGATTTGATTTACAAATATTGTTATAAAAATGTTGAAAACATACCAACATATGTTTCCTTGTAAATCACCTTTTTCATAATCTAGAGAAATGAACCTCTGCAATCTGTTGGACAACCAATTAGCTGAACATATACAATGACCCTTTTCTCTAACAAAACAAAGATCATAATCACAAGTTTCCGGTTCCTTAATCAGGTGTTTCTGATCTCTTAGTGTAATGCAGCAACAAGTATTTCAAACCTGGGATGTTTTTTTCTGTACAGTGATGATTGTAGATTGAGGGCAAGTGGATTGAAGGGTTTTTTGGACATTGTTCATAGAGTGGATGAGGCAGCCATTGCTTTGTCATGAAATTTGCCATAAATTGTTGAGCACTATACATGTATTAGTTAGCAAATTGGCAGGCCATGTGAAATCAAAGAAATCTGGACAGTTTTTGAAAGAAATTTGAAAATTTTTGCCATGTACCTAATAAAAATAGGTCTTGGAGTTTGAAAATCTGCAAGCAATGCTTGTCACACAGTTAATGTTTATTAAATCACAACTTGTACCTTAGATCCCTTTGGTGTTTGTTGTGAACACTTTTGCATTTCTAAAGCTGTTTCCGACCATGCACCAGATTTCTAGATCATTCTGTAGATGACAAGCTTGGAATATGAATACTGCATACCTCAAATGCTAATTCAAATCTCTTTGCCCAACATGCAATCACTTTTCAATTCAATTTCTCAACAGGATCTAGTAACATACTGTGCACAGGATACTACAGCAACTCAAGAGGTATTTGCTGCTCTGTGGCCAAAGTTCTTGGATAGATTCCCACACCCAGTGTCTTTTGCTGGGATGCTAGAGATGGGATCAGCTTATCTTCCTGTTGATCGTTCTTGGGAAAACTACATCCGAGATGCTGATGACACTTATGAAGATCTGGAGAAGGAAATGAAGTGTTCTTTGATGAAACTAGCTGATGAAACATGTAACTACCTTCATGGCAAAAGGTTTGCAAGATTCTTAACCTTTATTTATTTTTTTTAAAAATTATGTTGAAATTTTAATTTTTTCTTCCCTCAAAAACTTTTCAAAACTTATCTGAAGGTTTTCTGGAAAGGCTTAAGAAAATGTTGAAACTGACTCAGCCATCAAAGCTTCAACAGATGGATGACTAAGAACCAAGGTTGTGGCCTGTGTGAGCTTTAGCACTCAATTTCTCCTAACAATATCAATGAATACAATATCAAGCAGGCAAGTGAAGAGAATTAAGAAAAATCTCAATGAGGGGATTGTTGTTTAATCCAATGCCAAATTCTTTGCACTAACATCATAAGGATGTATCAGTAAGGATAACTGCCAACAAGATCTTTGGAGCAACAGGGTTAAATAAATTATTCTTGTAAGGGCTGTGTAAACGGAGAACAGAGTGTGGAGAATAAGCACATTAAACAATAACTCATTTGTGTTTTTAAGGTATGAACAGGACCCCTGGCTGTGGGAGCTGGATTGGTCTGTCCAAGACATAAGAACAAAAAAACCTAAACCTCCAAAGAAGACAAAGAAAACTGAAAGTTGTAACAAGGGTATAAATGAAGATTTGCCATCAACCCTATTTGGTTCAACTGGCAAAGATGCTACTTCAGAAGTTCTTGAAGATGAGATGATTGATGACAATAATATTGAGATGGTAGAGGGTTTGAAAAACTCATCTGACATCTTGGCAAGAATCCCAACAGCAGCAGATGTTATGTGGAAAAGACGGCAGAAGTTACCAGGTTATCCTAAGTAAGTGGGGCTTTTAACACTTGGTTTAGGAGTACCATCTCTGACCTTATAAACCTCATAACACTTGATTCAGTGAGAGTAGTAATTCTTTTTTGGCAAAATTTTGTCGTGGCAGTTAAAAACAAGATCAGTGCAAAATTCTGGGAGGGAGATGCATAATCAGGAGGCCTTGCCCCCAGAGTTCTGTGTGGCTCACTAAAATCATTTTCTTCCTCTTATTTTTTTTACTCGCCCCTTGGACTTTGCTGAAATGGAAGGACTTTCTGTAATGTAGTGATTAGAACTCTGCTGTGAACTCCATTCACTTAAGTCTTTGACTGAAGGTTTTGCCTTTTTCTTTTTTCTAGTGGTAATGATGACAATAGTGATGATGATGATAACAAAGTTAATGCTAATGCTAAAAATGTTAAAAATGACAATGATTTCGATTGAAAACTTTGTTTTCTTTTTAAGACTATAATCTACACACTTTGTGTAACTCAACTCTCATTCTTGATGGACAAGAGTCCTTGATGTTGGGAAAAAACTGCTTGAACTTATACGAAACACATATATGCCATTTTTATTATTTTAGCCATGCAGGCTTGTGGAGAATTAAAGAACTAATTTCCTGTCAATTGCATACATACTCTCAGCATATTTGCAGACAGAAGGAAAATGTCACAGCAGAGAGTAACTCTTAGCAAAAAGGCTAGGTTGAAAATTAGTAATGTTGTGGCACTCTGTCTCCAGTTGGTACAGATCTCTTTGCATGGGACCATCAGACAAAGGTGAGTGGAGGGAGGGGCCTGTGTCCATCAGCCCACAATGTCAAGTAGCACCCACCCTCTTGCGTATGACATGGGATGGCTTTCCTCTGCTCTACAATCGCAAACATGGCTGGGGATATCTTGTACCTGGAAGGACTGACAATCTGACCTCCAGCCCTATGACATTGCCAAGCAACGAGGAGGACTCAGTGGATACACAGAAACCAGAATTAGTATTCCCAACTAGGTGGGTGTAGTAAATAGGGAAATAGGAAATTAATGCCCAGTGAGAGGGTTGTCCAATACACCCAAACCGCTGCGAATTGTCAAACCGGAAGTCGATTCGCGGCTAAGTGGTGTTGTGATACCGGAGGTCTGAAAAACCATCTCTTTGACATGAAAACGCATACCAGAAGTCAATTTGCAACAGACTTAGCTATAGTTTATAATATTCTGAAGATAGACTTCCGGTCGTTTCACGCTTTAAGAACGTGGAAGGTTCATGTTGTCATGTTCTCGTACCATGCCACTCATTTTTCTCTCACTGCTCACGTGCGCGCCCCTCGACTTCCGGTATGTTAACGCACGATTCGACTTCCGGCATGCCATGGTAATTTCTCATATTGCTTACGCCTCTCGACTTCCGCTATGTTAACGCACGATTCGACATCCGGTGTGACGATTCCTCAACAACCGTAGACGAATCGCAACGGTTTGGGTGTATTGGACATGTATGAACGATAGTATTTTACAGTGCAAATCTCAGTATGCGTGACATAAAATAAAGTACGCTTCTTGAAGAATATACTTTTATGGGTTATTTCTTGGAGAAAAGGTACAAATTAGTGAAAAAGTAGCTTTTTTCAGGCAGCAACATCAAACAAAGCGTTTTAGGTTTTACTCACAGACAACATTTTTATATCCAGTATTTCCTATCATTAGGTAATAAAACTGTTTCATTTCAGATTCCATTGTAATAAACTTCTTTAATGTACCTCTTAGGGCATTTGAAAATCTCTGGCAGAAACACAGCATGAATGCAACTCCCAAAGAAGCCAATGAGTCGGATTCAAAGTTTGATGATGATGAACTGAATGTGTACAGTATCAGTGAAGATCAGCTCTGGGATAGATCAGAACTGGAAGAAATGAGAGCACCAAAAACTTTGACAACCAAGAAATCAGCTTCCAATACAGGGGACCTCAACGAGACCATAGACGGTGGTTTAGAGACAGCCCCAGCAAAAAAGGTACTTCGAGCTAGGAGCACAACAGCTTCAGCAGGAGCAGGAGCAGGAGCAGATAGCAGACCAGATTTCTATCATGGCGTGGGACCTTACAATGACGTCAATCTCCCAGGAGTATGGTTTTTCCGCATACCACACAAGGTACTGGTTGTCACTGGCCTCTTATACTTAAGTCTGCAGAACAGGCATATTAAGAGCCTCTTCTGCTCTCTACTTATGCTCCCTATACTCGTCCCCCTCTCCCCCCCCCCCTCCCTTGAGCATGACGTGAACATTTTTTTTGAAGTCTTCTGGGTCAGTGCTAGTCTTGTCGTCTTGTCATCGTAACATTTATATACGTTTTCGTGGCTAAGTTTCTCAGTTGATTTGAGTCTCATGTACCTACTGTTGTGACCAATAACTTCAGGAACGTTCCCAGTTTCTGTTCAGTAACAGACCTGTAGGATTAAGTGTTTCCCTATATCTCCCAATATCTGATGTTAATCCTCCCCACCAGCTGCTTCAAATGTGCTTGTGAATAAATTACGAGAATTTGTTTTTAAATCAAGATAACGATTTCTACCTGATACTGTTTGAGTATTCTCGTTACCTATCTGCTGAATGAGATACGGATGTTATAGGGAGAATTTACATGTTAATCACTTCTGTGAGTTTTTGTTTCCTTCAGAATGGTGAGAATTATCGCTGTGGTAACCCGCTAGCCAAAGACTATATTAGCAAGATGGAGGATGGTACTTTGGTGTCTTCCTCAGGAGATCACAGTGCTCACAAGACGCTCGTCATTAACAAGATGATTTCCTCTTGGAGAAATGCACAAAAAAGAGTCAGGTGCGGATAGTTATTTAGAGGTTGACAAATAATTGAAAAGTGGATAGATTTTGAGCAATAATGCGAGGTTTAATGGAAAAATTTAAGCGTAAATGAAAGCCTTTAGAACAGGCGTTATTTTTTTCTTTTCTTTCCTTACATGTTTGGCATTTTTCAAGCGAACGGACTGGGAGGCGAAAGCAAATATCACACTGTCTTTATTACTGATGACAAGATTTTCTTGCTTCTGTTTTTTTCGTTCCGTAGATCACAGTTGGCTGTTTGGTTTGATAGAACGGACTTACCCCCGGAAATTACAAGGTAAAAAGTCAATATATTGACAGTTTCCCCCATCTTTTAAGTCCTGTATAAAATGTCATGAATTTGTTTCAACGGATTGCAGATCTGAAAAGTACAGTGCTGATGAGATGTACGGTGCCATCTTGCCTCGAGTCATCACAGCTGGGACAGTGACAAGGAGAGCCGTGGAACCAACTTGGATGACGGCCACGAATCCTAGGGTAAAAACAGTGTTGCTGCATTTGTATTAGAGCGCTTTCCGATTAAACAAACACCAAAATAAGCAAAAGGCCAACGGGTCAAAAGCATATGTCGAAAGATTACGAGGAGCCAGTCAGTTAAGAATCAAGCAAAACTACGCGAACTGTTGAAAATGGGGCAAAGCACTTGCAACTCAGTCGCGATTTGGTGGTAGTTTTGCGTATTAGGGAGGCGGTGAGGCTGAGAGGTAAGGGTGCTGGATCTGTAATCTGGTGGTTCCGGGTGAAGTCTTCCATCCAGCTACTCACTGGATTTGTTCTCGGTTTTCCCAAGTTCAACTCCACGGCTGCGCTGTGTAGCCAACTAGTCTGCCTCCTGTCAGTTAAGATTTTCAAGCACTTTACGTTTATTTGAAAGATTTGTTTCACTCTCCTTCATATTACAAAGCGCTTAGAGGCTTGCAATAAGCGCTATATAAATTGTAAATTTAAATTTAATTTTTTATTTTGGTAGTGGAGCTGCAAGTATCTTGAATATTATTTGCGGCTTTGTCTCTTCTAGGAGGATCGTGTTGGTTCTGAACTGAAGGCTATGGTACGGGCTCCTCCAGGCTACTGTTTAGTAGGGGCTGATGTAGACAGTCAAGAGCTCTGGATTGCTGCCATTTTAGGGGATGCGCATTTTGCTGGGATTCATGGTTAGTTTTTGCAGTTACAGGCAACAAAGTAACCTGGTTTTTGATGCCCGTTCCTCCAGAGGCTCGGAAAAGTGGGTAGCCGTACGCAGGTTACTCATTTTTTTGGTCTACGTTACTTCAGAGTATCGTTACTTAAAAAAGGAACACTTGGGCATTAAGTGACACCTTTCTAAGAAAGCAGTTTTATTCTGTGGCAGCCATTACTAACACGAGATGTGTGTTAGCTATGGAAGCGAGGTTTTTGGGGGTCTAGGATGGCTGGGATGTTTGTAAACTTAAGAAAAAACCTGGCCTCGTCACAGCCTGCTATATAATTGATTTAAAATGGCTGCCACAAACGAATTGCATTGATGGTAAAAATGTATGTTCGATTTTTATTGCTTCAATTGCATCAGTGCACGGTGTACGACTCTGAAATGAATAAAGTGTGGGCACTTAAAACCCATTAATTTCCATGAGTGACCAACACAGACTTTCTCCTTACAATAATAATACAATAACAAGCAGAAAAGTGATGAGGATAATGAAAAATATCAACTAGGGGATTATTTGTTGATCCAACACCAAATTCTCCGAGTAAACATCATAAGAATTATATGGCTGACATAAAGGAGAATTACTTATGTGATCTGAAAGTGGAAGGGTTAAGAGAGAGAGAGAGAGTTGGGAATGAAGCAAATAAATATTGTTGCACATAAACTTAACTTGTATCCAGCAGACATTTGCGGGAGTTCTGTTTGTGTCCGGCTAATACAACTTTGTCTTTTCCCTATGCTTATCACGCAGGCAGCACAGCGTTTGGGTGGATGACCCTTCAGGGTAAGAAATCAGAAGGTACTGACCTCCATAGTAAGACCGCAGAGACTATTGGTATAAGTCGGGACCATGCTAAGGTAAGAATGCAGTCATGTTTAACATGACCTCAAATAGTGACTAGCATCTAATTTTTCCTCACGATATCATCCCGACATCACAAATTAAAGTGAGAGGACTGAATAAATTATCACCGACTAAAGGAGCTCTTTGTTGTTAAACAAATTCTCCTTGTCAGCACCTTAGGTAATGTATGGAGAACGGTATGGAGAATATACATACTGATGTTGGGGTGTTAATTAATCAATCCGTCCGTCCATCCATCCATCCATCCATTCAACGATTCACAGAATTTATCAATGGTACATCTACGCCCCCTGTCTCGAGGTCGAATTGCAATTTAAAATGATGGTAATTGCGATGGGGGATAAACTGAGAATCCTCCCAGAAGAGACGAGAACAAACAACAAATCTTATTCCAGTCTAACACCATAAGATTAAATCATCTTGTATTACCCCCACTGACACAGTACCAAAGATTATTTAGAAACTTACCCCCTTTATTCATATGGCCTTTCCTTACGCATGGTTTGAATTCATAGACTGTACTGTTTCAACAACCAACCCGCTTTTTGCAGAAGAAGGATTGTCTGGTGATTTGAATTTGATTGATATATTTTCTTCTTTTGATCTAGGTCTTTAACTATGGTCGTATTTATGGAGCAGGACAAAAATACGCAGAGAAGCTGCTTTTACAGTTCAACCATCGTCTGACGGAGAGTGAAGCAAAGCAAAAAGCTGAGACGCTGTTTTCTAACACTAAGGGAGTAGCTAAGTAAGAAAGCACAATATAGTTTTTAGGATGAGGGTATCATGACTGCTTGGTCAGGTGATGGCCTAAGACTGAATTTTCGTTCAGTATTCACAAGGGTCGGTGGTTAATATAGCATTTATCGCTAATCCGGTGGAAAAATTTAAACTTGGGGAATCAATGTCAGTATCCTAACATCTGCGCACCTACCCCTCCCCTAACCCAAAAACAGTAATCTGATGACAAGTTAGAGTTAATGTTGGGTTAGGGGAGGGGTTGATATGCAGTTGCTTAGATACTGACACTGGTCCAACTTGGGTTTGATTTCTTGCGAGTAAAAGCATCTACAAGAGCATCGTCTTAGAGATTAAAATAGGAAATGACTTAGAGGATGAAGGTTATTTAAAAAAAAATTCTCTGCTATTTAATTTTTCGTGGCTGACGTTAAAGAAGAGTAACGACTTTTATCTTGGTAGTGAACGTGTATAGCCTTTCTGTCTGCAGATGCCGTTCAATGATAAAGAATTTTGTTCAGTTATCACTATTTTCAGACTGATTTTTGTAATTCGACTGTGACTTCTTTGTATTCTGTAGGTTTCTTCTCACGGATTTCGGGAAAGATATGGCGCAAAGATTTGGCTTCGGCGAGGACGTTGATGAAAATGGTTGCGTTGTGGCCAAAGTTTATTATCAGCTGCTCAGGAAAACTGCACGAAGACGACGGTGAGATATTTAACATGCCTTGAATTAGTTTTTAACCTCTAACCCCTGAGAATGACTGGCATCTAATCTCTCCTTACAATATCACCCCTGAATCACACATTAAGGTCATGAGAATAAAGGAAATGATCACCAACTAAAGAAGCCCTTGATTGTTTAACAGAGTCTCCTTGTCAGTACCAAAGGAAGCGTATAGAGAACAGTATGGAGAATATGCATACTGATGTTAGGGTGTAGAGAGTTAACTGTTGTGTATTGTGGACGTCGATTGAAGTAGGGTTTGTTTCACTTTTAGTACAACTGGAAATAGTATTGACGATGGCCGAAGATGGTGTGGAGGAAGGTATGCTATTATCATTAAGAATCAAGGGGATGAATGCTTCTATGACGATCTTTTATGAACACATTTTTTCAAGAACCCGTCTTTGTCGATTCTTCAACTTTTCTTGCTTGTGTTCCAAGGGGAAGAAAAGAAGGGAAACACTTACTTTTAACAGATAGCTGGATTGCCGTTGTCCTATCAGAAGTTATAGTATTCTATCAAGGGTTTCACTAAAAGCCGAATACTGGCGTTCTACCTCTGACCTCTTACAGCCGTCTCGTGTGTGGGTTTCGCCCTAAGGCCTTTTTCGGTCGGGCAGAGCCGCTAACAACACCATCGGCAGCTGCTTATAGTAAAAGTTATTGAAATCCTCTGATTTTATGACTTGGCGCTTTATAACTGAGTAGATTAGGACCAAAACCAAGCTTAATTAGGGTAAATTGATCAGGTAATTATATCCGACACACTTGGTGGTATTTGTATCCTGTTGTATAAAAGATACGCAGTAGCCTGGCATTGGGTTCATGCGCGTAGGAAAATGAGACAAGAGTAACAAAACTTCTAGTTGCAGAAACCGAGATAAGCCTATGCAGGGTTAGCCTTTCGGTTTGTGTTGAAAGGTTGATTTCGTATCCTTTAAGCTGCAAAATGTTTGCTTCATACAGCGGCCAAAAAGTTATTTGATAGGGATTCTGGTGTGTCCAGTATCTGTTAGGAGTGATTAGCATTAGTGCTGAACGTTCTTTTGACTTGAAGTGCGATCATGAACCCAATTAAAAACTTATCATAGTACTGCTCGTTTACAGCCCACGTTGTTTCGTTGTTTGTAGCGAGTCCGAGATGTTTAATATGCTGGAAAGCATTGCGCAATCGGTGGAGCCCAGGACTCCTGTGCTGGACTGCAGGATCAGCAAATCACTGGAGCCTTCTGCTGTTGGCACAGAGGTAGAGTATTGTAACATGGAAAGACACCCTTATTCACTTAACGCAGGGATCAACGCCGACGCACCTAGAAATTTTTTTCCTCAACAAATAGATGCAGCGCTTCGACGAGGGTGACGATTATAAAGTTTACAATTTAACGACACAAGGCTATGGGCGTTCAACTTCACTTTTTTCCACAACATTGTAGTTTAGAATGCAAGCTATGAGACGGAAACATAGGTGGTTCTTTCATGTTTTCATGCTTGGCAGGCAAAAAATAAACAAACACAGACAAAAAATGTACGAACGGGCGGACGGAGGTACAGACAGACAGACTACGGAAGGACAAATTGCAGATATGAGTCCTTTTAATTCTTTATAGTCAACTATTTTGAAGAGATCTCTATGTCATTTTATACAGTTGTTTCTCTGCTTGCCTTTATTAGTTCATGACCAGTCGTGTTAACTGGGTTGTTCAAAGTTCAGCCGTAGACTATCTACACCTTATGCTAGTTTGCATGAAGTGGCTCTTCACAAAGTACAATATTGATGGGAGATTTTGTATCAGCATACATGACGAGGTAGGCGAATTATTTTGGCATCTTGTCGACTTACGATTCAGCGTGTTTTAACGTGCGTTTCAAAACCGCACATGTTAACCACAATCTTGAAAAAGACATAATTTTTGTTAAGATTTGGAGGTTGCTGTTTCCCCTTCCAAGTTAAATCACTCCCTTCCGACTCATTATATATTAAATTATAATTTAAAGACTGAAGTCGCAACTGTAATGGTAGTTTGGACATCAAGTCCTAATTTGCTCAGGCTTTCAGGATTTTACTTCAACGTTACTCACTGGGATATAGTTGAGACTGAGTAGATATTTGTTTTGAACCTCAACGCCTGTCACGGCCCGTCCTTTTATTTTCGGTATAAAAGAGAAGTCATGTCCAAAACAGAAAAACACTTATCTTTTCCCTCGTTCTATTGCTGTCAGTTGAAAATCAGTTTTCAATCCTGATTCTGTGTCTGTTTTTGTCACGTGATAATATCGTGGTCAAATCTGAACAGGTTCGTTATCTGGTGTCAAGCAAAGACAAGTACCGCGCAGCCCTGGCACTACAAATCACAAATCTACTGACCAGAGCGATGTTCGCTCATAAACTGGGAATGAACGACTTACCACAGGTATCCCATACACAAAGATTGTATCTTAAGGAAGCTTACCATTTTCTTTCGCCTGTTTTTGTTTTTTTTGTTTTTGGTTTGTTTGTGTTTATTGTTTTAGCAAACGATACTATAAGTAAATTGGAAAAAAAACGTAGTATAATAGATGACATCGGAGAACTAATCTTCACGGCACAACATTTAAATGTATCTGCTCCTGTGAAAGACAACAATGATATCCTCATTTTGCGAAGTTAAGGTATCATATCTTGGAAACTGGAAATAAATACCAGTATTTCATCGATATCTGTGTAACCAGATAGAGCTATTGCGTTGATTTGTGGGCATGAAAAACGGGATCAACTTTGGCATAAGTCTATTTCACGGAACAACTGCGTTTAAAGTCACTACAGGAAAAGAGGTCTGAAACAAATTTAAGCCTCAATAAAAATTGACCACGAGCCCCTCAGACACTACTTGAGCGCTGGTGCCTACTGAGGTACGAAGCTTTATGTTGGGAGGTGTTGGGGCGAATTATAGTATTTCTGGTATTACTGGCATCACTGGCATCATTGCTGTTTCTTGCATCAGACTTGCGTCTCAGCTTCTCTCGCAAGGGCTTTAGGGGTTCTGAAATCTTATGACGTCTTTGCGTGGAATGTCGAGAATGATATCGAACTTAAAATTATATTTCTCACGCGTGCTGGAATGAAAGTTAAAGTTGCTATCAAAGCCCTCACCCCTCCCTCCAGTCCTTGAAGTTGACGTTAATGCTTCCATAGATGACGTATTTCCTTTCCCGGGCTGGTTTTAGTTTTATTGTCCTTTTTTAGTGAGGTTTTCATGCAATAAACCTTGATAACGTGTACGTGTCTATGCGTCTTTTACAGTCTGTGGCGTTCTTCAGTGCTGTTGATATTGACACTGTGCTGCGAAAGGAAGTTTCCCTTGACTGCAAAACTCCATCCAACCCGCTTGGACTTCATAAGGGGCAAGGAATACCGCCAGGTTTGTAACGAAAATTCTAAAATTTCTTAAATACCTACTAAAAAAGCCTTTTTCAGGCAACGTACTGAAATAAGGTTTTATTACTTGTCTAGTCTCTTAAAGACCCTTTATTAGGAAATCACAGAAAATATTTTTCTCCAAAAACCTTGAAATGTTTTTGTCCCAGTTCCCTTCGCGCAGTTTTCTGATACAGACCCCTGGTTCCGGTTGTACAAAGTTCCACTATGAAAAGTTTTGTTTAACATAGAAATTTTCACCGCAACGATTGAAGGCAGTTAACTGGCTGAGTATGGGTTGTCTGCTGGTGAAGAGCGAAAGAAAACTTAATACTCCTGCCGAAAGAGCGACGTGTACGCCAATTAAACAATCTCTTGCAAAATTTGATTCTTTAAATTTGTATTTATGAATATATAGATATATTTTAACCAAAGTACGATGAGGAAAAAGTCAACTTCCGGATAAGTTAACACAATTTTTAAACCGATGTTGCTCTGTTCGTTATAATCTATCGTTAAACTTCCCTCAAACTACTTTCAAGCGTTCTTAATTGCGAACAAGACGTGCGAAGAGAACATTTGTCAGCAAATATTTGGAATTATCTAAATGCCATATCCGCTGCCGAAGAAAAGTGCTGATACACTTTTGTTTCATTTTATAATGAAAATACTAATACAAACTCAGCAGGGCTTCTAGTTTCTTTTGTTAAATTTATTTGCTTAGAATATGAATTTTCATAGTGATTATTGTGCTATCTGATTAACTAAAAGGGAAATAAATATGGGATTGAATTGATCACATACATACATACATACATAGTTTATTTAGTGACGCAGGTCCGTAGTGGCAACTTTTACAGCTGATGTGGAACTACCTAGGAAGTACTAAAATCTACTATTTTAAAACTTACAGAGCATTAACAATACTATTTACAATAACATGAAGAAACCTATTTACAATAAAGGAAAATAACCAACTAATTATAGCTCGATTCAAAATTTTAAGGGGTGTAAATATTTACATTTGATAATACAAAAAATTAATGTCCTCATTAAGAATTGTTGAGGTCCGTTTGTTAAAAGTGATTTTGCCGAGGCAAGTTTTGTTACGGTTCAGTGCTGCTTTCAAAGCATCTTGCTTTTCTAAGTTCCTTGTCGTTCTGTCCAGTGAATTCCATACCACAGTCCCTCTGTATTAGAAGCTATTTCTTCCAAACTCTGTTTTCTTCCGTTTTCTTTTCTTTCTTCACTTAGCAGAACAGTTGCGTTCCTTAGAAAATTAAAACGACCTTTAGGGTGAGCACAACGATCTGAAAACATACACAAATGTATTACTATTACGTTAGAGGTGCACCCCACAGGGACCCCCCAAGGAGAATTGATGTCACTGGCACCCATTCCTTCCTGCTGTGAGTCATGCGCTGACGTGCTTCAGGTCACACTTAAACTAAACATGATATGGATATATTATCAGTGTTTATCCAGGCCTCGCACCAGTCACGCACAATAAGGTAGAAAGGATCTGGTTTGGATTTGATGTGGTCGGCTTGCATTAACACTCTTGGTCGAAGTAATGCGTCGAAAAATTAAATGTCAGCTACAAATGCTATCGCTTGTTGTGAGGTTTTTACCAACGTACTTATTCCTACTCGCAATTGCAACATAATGATCTCTTTTGGCGCGAAACATGAGTCCCGCCTAGGCGGGTCACCTCACCTATCATGTAAACGTGATCAAGATTAAATAAGAGATTATATGAACAGGCGGGTAACCTCACCTACTTGGGGTCCCCACCTCCACGTAAACAGGTCTTAAGATATTAGGCTGATATTTTGGGAAAATTTCAGATTCGTGTCACTCCTGACTTTCCGTGTAAATCAGCTACTTAACATTGCAGTTCAGGTATTTTTTAGTTCTCGAAAGGTGGAAGTGGTAAAATTACACTTACACGCGATTATAGAATCAAAGGATTCATTTAAGGAAGCCTTAGCCGCGTTTCGAACGTTTTCATCAAAAAGGAAAAATCCGAGGTGTACGCCGAGGGACTACAGCTTGTTTATCATCTGATTTATTCAGCAGATTACAAAAAATAGCATGGATCAATAATCCTTTATGGATGCATACCATAATAAGAATTGAACTTCATCAACAATCGTTATTGCTAATCCAGAAATGACTCAATTTATTACTAGTCAGTAATAACTGGAGGTTTGTCTCTAGCAGCACTGGCGATAAACTTCATTAACAGCGTGACGTGCCTACGATAGCGAGCAGTTTAGCATTGTTTGTGCTTAGAATAACTTGAAATTACACAGCGCTGCTGTAACAATAAACATCATGTTGATGGAAGCCGAGAAGGCGTTGTTGCACAGATCACTGGTACAGCAGGATACTGAACATTTCTTGACTTTGGATTCTTCCGTCTTGCCTGCGTTGTCACAATTAGCCTTGGTCTGCTCGCATTCGGCTTTGGACACGCATGCTTTCTGTTGAGACTTTCTGCCATCTTCGTCTTCCACGGAAGTTTTTAAACAGAAGTCCGAGACCACACCAGGAATATTGCTGCAGTTCACTTTCTTTTGGTCTTTTTCGCATTGTTCAACGCTGTAAGATTCATCGGTTGGGGTACACACGTAGCACTGCAGCGAATGAGCTGCAGTTAAAAATGATCACTCTACATTAGACTTACCAAGAAAAATCTGACTGTTTGCGAGCACTCAATCAATATACACTAGCTTGTGAAGTTGACATAACTTGACATGATAACCCAATATCTGCAGCGGACATTGCAGTTATCACGTCAAGTCTGCCTAGTTTCCAAGCCCTGAGCTAAAGGATTAAGCCGTAAAAAAATAAAAATAAATGATGAACAATAGAAGATGTCATTTGGGATACCTTGTGGCCTGAAATCTTGACGGTTTTTAATCGTCCTCGATCCAAAAAAATAAGGTCTCGCAGAAAAAGAGAAGCAGATTCATTAAAAAGGAATTACTAGGCAAATGAAAAGCTTCGCGTGCAAATACGTGTTCGTCGCATTTGCAAATAATTCATTTACAAATGATGAATTGTGTACCTTCCATTTAAGTAGCTCGAAAATTGGGAGAATTTGAAAACAATAGAAAAAATCATAAACACAAGCTCCCACCAGTAATTTCATGGCCTCCTAAGTCATCTCAAACCGCAAAATTGTTTTCTCGCAAATCACGAAAAAAGAAAAAAAAACGGACAAATAAATCTACCACATAATTTTCCAGTGGAAAGATTTTTAATGATATTCGATTTATTTCAAAAGAAAAAAGCCTGAAAGTTATGCCTCAGTAGCTACGTAAAAGATAGACAACTGTAGAGCGAGGATATCGTGAATTGGTAGGATTTAGTTAATGGTGGGGCCGAGAATGAAGATGATACTGAAATTGTTGTCACCAACATGATAAGTTTATCACCCGGAATTCAACCCCGATGTCTCGTATGTTACAACTGTGTGCATCTTAAGAAGAGCTTATCACACAAAACCTTGAACTGATTAACTTACCCGCACAGAAGAATGCACAAAATACAGCAATGCTTTTGGCGAGATTCTTCATGGTCGAAATTCAGTTTAAGGTTGTTTTTAAGTAGAAAGAGATCTTGGGGCGTAGTTCAACAGCTTTCCACAGTGGGAACTGAACCACTTCTAAAAGACAGCAGTTCTTTTTAACGGCTTTGCGTAAGATGAACTAACCAATCCGCATCCAGATGAACCTATCAATAATTTTTTCGTCCTGTCAGTCAATTTACGCGCAGCTTATGCGAGTAGCCACAAACAGGCCGCTAAGTTAAAAAATATTCAAAACTAAGCGATTTATGAAGTGTTTTAAGTGCTTTGTTCTACATCTAGAGGACGAACATAGTAAACAAGCAAAATGATCACTTTTAACAGCACAT